>NW_019385305.1:517115-519524 GCF_000671375.1 Centruroides sculpturatus | reverse complement strand
TTTTTCGCGTTTACAAAATAATTAATAGCCATTCCAATCGAAGTTTATTTGTTTTAAAACGCATGCGTACCAATTTTAAATATTTTTAAATGTTTTTAATTCTAAAATTTAAATCTTATTTATAATAGTTATATTCAAAAAACGGCTAATATCGTTAATGTTTAAATTTAAATGTATGGTTCGAATTCTCTGTTCGATTTTGAATTGCCTGAAGACGACGTGCATATTTACGTCGAAAGCGCTCACAAGAATAAATTATTTTTAATTATATTTAACGCCTCATAGTCTGAAGTTTTGGAAGAAGTTTTGATTGAGATAACTGTTGGCGTGACATCCAACCCCAGTACTTAATACTCCTAACAAGATGAGTAACAGAATTCGGATGTTCTTCTTTTCTATGTTAAATTTACAAAAGTTATGGCATAAACTACATGCCCAACTAATCTTTCTGCTCAAGTATAGATCCCATCATACAGTTCCAAAGTGCATCACCATTAACTTCAGGGCCTTTCCTTTGTGTCTGCGAGGTACCTTGAAACAAATGGAGAAATTGCTCCTTTTGAAATTAATTAAAGTGAAACGCAAATCATTGGCGGAAGCTGAGCTCAAGTTATATGTTGCCCATCTGCAATTTGCCAAGTCTTGTGACCCGGTTTCACTCTACGACCAACTTGGAAAGATTCACGGCATGGCATCGAAGTTTGCACGAGATGAAAGAGAGAAACTAAGCAAGAAATTCAAGTGGCTTTGTAATGCAGCACGCGAACAACAAAATCCGGTGCAGCCAACCCAATTTCACAATTACACCGAGGAAATTGTTCCATCTCGAATTGAGAAGATTTTACAACAGGGACCCAGATATATCCTTCCGCCACAAAATATGAGCACCGCAGAAATGGTACCAGCGACTCTTGCAGCACTCAAGTGCTGCCAAGCGACAACAAAATATCCACAAATGGAGCTGTCAATCATCTTGACACTAGCCTCAGTAAGACAAAATCCTGCTCGGACAAAACAAAGTCCCAGTGACCACTCTGTGAGACGGTACTTATCAACTTCCAACATGAGACTTCTGATATCAGACAAGGACAAGAAGTTTGTTCTATGCAGGGAGGAAGACTTTCTACGCAGGGCCACAGACTTTCTCAACCAGTCACAAGCTGTCATCTTACCGGAAGACCCAACACCAGCCGTATTAAGAAAAACAAAGAAAATAATTACTCTCCCAGGGGTTACTTCAGTTCTTTCGGGACGCTTGGACCCTCCCATCCAACATCGCTTGTCCCAGACTTTTCTTTGAAGCAAAAATGCATAAAGAGAGCTGGCCGTTAAGGCCTTTAGTCAATAAGCGGTCCCACCCTACATATTTCCTCGAAAAAGCGCTTGCTAGATTGCTAGGTGGGCTGCTTCCTTCCTCCTCCCAAGTAGTGTCCTCATCTGTCACGGCCAAAGAGAGGTTATGCGCTACGCTGGCTGGTTTGAATCCAGATACTTACACATTTTATAAAATGGATGTAGTTGCGTTGTACCCTTCGGTACCACACTTTGAAGCGGTGATGCTAGCCAATACCTTACTTATCAAAGAGGGCTTTACTGCACAGCAGGTTTTAGAAGTTCACGAAGCATTACTCTTTATTACGGAGCACAATTACTTCCGCTTTAATGGAAAGATTTACCTGCAGAAGAAGGGGGTGCCAATGGGCTCACCACTGTCAGCTGTATTGGCAGAACTCATCATGCGGCGCATTGATCACAGTGTTTTTAAATTCCCTCTCACCATAACTTACCCCTTAATTTATTTAAGATACGTAGATGATATTCTTTTGGCGTGGCAGGATACGGAAGACTCCTTCCGGGTATTAGAACACCATTTATCAAAAATGTATGCCACTATACACTTCATGTGGGAGAAGGAAGTTGGGAGAAAAATTGCCTTCTTGGACTTGCACATTCAAAAATCCCAGGAAGGCTTGAAGTTTTCCGTCTATCACAAATTTGGCAATATCCCACCCATAATACCGGCCACAGCCTGTCAACCGCAACAATATGTTAATGCGGCCATAGCCCCCTTGATCAGACGGGCTTTCGTACTACCATCGACGCAACATCTTATCAATGCCGAACTAGAAACTGTCCGCACAGCGGTGTACGCAGCGGGATATACCGCCTCCAAATACATCCATGTTAAAAATAAGGTCATACAGTCTCTCTTCCCTGCCACCACATTGCGCAGACCAAGAGATTGGACAACGCTCCGTCCCTCACTCCCATACTGTGGACACTTCACGTCCCGGATCTGCCGGATCTTCAGGCGGAATGGCTTTCGTTTACCTATTGCTCCACGACCATGTCTGCGACGAATCTTATGTAATGATAGGGATACTATTTCCACCCTGGAAAAATCTGGTG
>NW_019385305.1:453920-516913 GCF_000671375.1 Centruroides sculpturatus | reverse complement strand
AGAGAATTCGAACCATACATTTAAATTTAAACATTAACGATATTAGCCGTTTTTTGAATATAACTATTATAAATAAGATTTAAATTTTAGAATTAAAAACATTTAAAAATATTTAAAATTGGTACGCATGCATTTTAAAACAAATAAACTTCGATTGGAATGGCTATTAATTATTTTGTAAACGCGAAAAACTGGCACGCGTGCACCTTAACATGCATAACATACGAGCCAATTAGGGTGGCTATTAAGAACAAGTAAATTTTACATTTTAAATTAAAATTAAAAACCCTTTGTAAATACGTTAATAGCCATTCCAATCGAAGTTTATTTGTTTTAAAATGCATGCGTACTAATTTTAAATATTTTTAAATGTTCTTCTATATTTCGAAACCGTGTTGTATCTTTATATCTGTTTAAACAACAAAAGCTGGAATAAATGAATGAGTTATGCCATGTGTTGATTACTGTGCTACATTGCAGTTTTTTAAACAGATTTTTAAATGTTTTTAATTCTAAAATTTAAATCTTATTTATAATAGTTATATTCAAAAAACGGCTAATATCGTTAATGTTTAAATTTAAATGTATGGTTCGAATTCTCTGTTCGATTTTGAATTGCCTGAAGACGACGTGCATATTTACGTCAAAAGCGCTCGCAAGAATAAATTATTTTTAATTATATTTAACGCCTCATAGTCTGAAGTTTTGGAAGAAGTTTTGATTGAGATAACTGTTTGTGTGACATCCAACCCCAGTACTTAATACTCCTAACATGTATTTTTTATCACATGGCATGATTGATGTGTCATGCGTGTTTTCTTGTTTCTCTTTGATCCAGTTTTCATTTTTGTGTGTGACTGGATTGAATTAAAGAGCAGACCAATAGTCTATTATTTGTTTTTCTGTTGGCATGTGTGTGTGGTGGATTTGGTTTGTAGAAAAATGTCTAATTGTGAATAATTTATTTTGTTTTTGTAACATTTGAGTCTTTGTGATTTGACTGCTAGTTTTTGTTTGAGAGTATCAGTGTATTCCTGTACATGCATATTCTGTTCATGCTGTATGTGTGTTAATTTTCCTGAATATTTTTCTAGTCTCTTTCGCTAAGTTTGCTGTTTTGTTGTTTTTAGTGTATTGTGTTAGGCTGCCTTGTTGGTCTGTCCCCTCAGCATCTGTCAAATCATATCATAATAGAAAAAATGTCTAGTTCAAATCACTGGAGGAAACTGGATAAAAAAATTATCTTTTCATTTCAACTTTCTGATAATCTTTCAATTCTGCTAAAGGTGCAGATGGAATGATTCTTTGAGATCATTCTAAAGGACATTTATTGACCTCTTATTCACCTTCACAGCTTTTATGCTCTCTCTTTCACCTTGGGAAAATATGTGGCTAATGCACTTGTGTATATTATGTGCTGGGAAGAACATGTGAAAATAACTCCTTGTGTAAATAAAGTAGTCTTAGAAGAGAAATTCAAAGGCAAGTATACTGTTTTCTTCTTTCTCTAATGGCCATACACTTGAACACAAAAAAAGGGTTAAAATTCTTCACATGCATGTCTTGAGTTTGTCAGTTCTCCCAGGAAAAACTGATTGGTATCAGACATCTAACTTTTTACAGTGATCAGTAAACCAATCCTGGTATGTAAAAGAGGTTGTCCCACAAACTTATTGTTTGTGTTCAAGTATGAAAGGTTCGAATGTCGAACATGTAATAATACAACCGAGCCATGAGGAACGAGCAGTTTTATTAGCCAAATTAATTAACAGAGAACTGATGTTCCTCACAGAGATGAAGTTACACAGATATAATTACAATGTCTCTGTGCTCGTTCAGATTTTCCAAACAGAAATTTGTTTACATACAATCCCAATTAAAACTAAAATATCAATACTTACAACTAACCTTAACCTAACACTACAACTAATAGAAATAGAGAAGAAACAATAGTAAGAAGAATCTACCGGTAGTTAGACAATGGGGTCCTGAGCTGGGTGATTAATAACGGTGAATGTACAGTACAATCCATCAGCATCGGGGTAATACTAAGCAGTCGTTAACAAATATACATCGAGGTAGTTTTAGAAACCTCTCAGGAACGGATATCTCAATTATTTCTTGTCTCTGTCCCACCTTTTCTATCTTGGCTCTCACTTTTGATCTCCATCTTAAGCATGGTCCTTCAGTTTCTCCTTTGACCTTCCTCCTCTGGTGAATCCAAAATTGTTCATTTTTCTGGCCCCATGTCTAATGATCGCTTCAGGCAGGACCCCCCTCCTGTCCCTGTTGGCAAAACCACCAATCAGGACCCATGAATATTCCCGCTCCTGTAAGGTGACAGGAAAGGGTTAAAAGCAGAAGGAAGAAGGGTGATAGGAAAGAAGAAAAGAGTTCTAATTCTATATACAGTAATTACATACAACAAAATGGCAGACAGCCACACAAGCATTATTTGTGGAATAAAGTTGTGTATCAGTTCTTTTCCGGTCAACAACCCTGTTATACACAGATGTTTTTGTGGAAATTTGTTATGTAGTGTCAGTCTGTATACTGTCATTTCTCTTTTGAGTTTTGTAATGGTATAGTAGATACAGATGTTGAATTCATTTGTTTCTTGAGTCCACTTCTGTTGGTTTTCCAGTATTGGTGGTCAGTGGCGGGACTGGTGTGTTGTCTATTGTATAAGTGAGGTGTTGAATGTGTTTATGATGCAGTAGCCATACTAGGGCCAGTACTGTATATTTCCATTGGCGGTGAAGAGAGACTGGCTGGTTTTTTGAATGTGAGCCTCTGCCTATTTTTCAGAATTTTTGTGATTTGGAAAGGCCACCCTGATTGGAAAATTTTCTAGAAATGTCCTAATTTGTTCATTTCCAGTAAAAATATTCTGATTTGCATTTAAAAATGTCAAATAAAAATTGTAGGTGATAGTAGGTGTTGTGCATGAATGTACCAGCCATCTTCACAATCTCACATGATACACCTTTAATAATCTTTGGCATATACATCATATTCTGTGGCCCTGTATAGTGCTATTTGATGGCTTCAAAATCATTGATGATTTAGCATAGTCATTGATGATGGCTCAATGGTTACATCTGACCATAGTCTAGCTTTTTTTGTTTTTTTCACTTTGTGGGCACTAAAAGGACATCTACGTTTAACCAAGTCTGTCATGGATTCAGCCAGATCCATAATGGGGCAGACAGGTTTTCCAACAAAAACTTAGTTGGTTGAAATATTTAACATAATGACAAATAATAAAAAATACAGTGGAACCTCGGTATAGACCTTAATCCATTCCCGATGTTTGGACTTATACCGAATTGGACATATACCAAACCAATCTTTCCCATAAGAAGTAATGTAAAAATGATTAATCCGTTCTCGTGTAAAAAAAATGGCTGGCTTTAAACACCTCTCTTTCCTGGCTAGTTCCTGCTTGATTTTTCATGAGATCAGTGTGTACCTTTTTAGCTTTCTCGCAAATAATTGCTTCCGATACGCTGTCTCCAGCACTGTTTTTCAGTTATCCAAAGCAAAAGTAATTACTCGACATGATCTAATGTCTTCGATTTCTGTTTAGAAATTGATTTAACCCCTTTCGCAACGTTAGCAGATTTAATAATGTCATTATTTTTCGTGATTGTTCATATCGTCGTTCTCGGAATACGGTAGGCAACAGTTAAAATCTCGAACATGCGTGCCACCTTCGTATTTCTCAACAATCTCTTTCATCAGTTCCATTGTAATTCTAGTCATTTTTTTAATTTTCTGTGCTTTTCATTTGCCTTTTTGCAATTTGTGATTAATAAAAATAATAAAATTTTACTTACAAATTAAAATCAGAAGAAATTTAACAAAGTTATAAACCGTTGCACCGCGAACGTCTAGTCTGGTCTAGTACACCAATAGTGCTACTTGTTCATTGATGGTGCGTATAATTGAATTATGTCGTATACCGAACAAAAGTCGTATACCGAACAAAAGTCGTATACCGAGCAAAATTTGTTTCATCCAAACAGAACGTATTTCGAATTGGACGTATTCTAAAGCAGATGTATACCGAGGTACCACTGTATTCAGTAATTGACAATTTAATGAAATTAATTTAATTAGAATTATTCACTTATTTTCTAACTACTACCTAATGCTGTATCCATCAATTTTTATCACATTTCTCATTTTTATTTTAACACAGTGTGCTGATTTCTGGTTTTGAACTTATGGCAGCCTCTACTTCTGCCTAATAGACAAATATTGTTAACCTGGGCAATGACCAAATTGGTATTATACTGTGAATGTTTAACAACCATGTTTTGTTATCTTCACATAAATACAGTTTGTTTCACAAGTACTGACTAGGCTTTAAAGTACACAGTAGCAAGAACTAATCTATTTACTTAGTGAAGAGAACAGATTATTTGTTGAATATGTGATAAGGTCACTGTGCATTACCAAAAAAGGTTCTTGAACTTTATAAAACTTTTAAAATCCCAATTGAATACAGGTATCTCTTGATTAACACGGTTAATTAATCCCTTGATGCTACCGCGTATGTCAAATTAGCATTAATCAAATACAATATCTATGTTAAGTAAAGGCAGTTGTTGAAGCCACATTAATTAAAACTTCTGCCACATATATAAAGGGAATGATGCAATTAATTTCATGTGTTAATTAAATCCTTCATTAAGTAAAACAAGGGATACCTG
This sequence comes from Centruroides sculpturatus, assembly GCF_000671375.1. Taxonomy (NCBI): domain Eukaryota; kingdom Metazoa; phylum Arthropoda; class Arachnida; order Scorpiones; family Buthidae; genus Centruroides; species Centruroides sculpturatus. The sequence goes on along the minus strand of NW_019385305.1, from coordinate 512,195 downwards.
TACTGCACATTGCTTGGCCAAGATATGTGAAATGATCTGTAGGTGTGCTTATATATGTAAAACCAAGTTTATAATTCAGCTGTCTCTGACATGGAAAACAGACACTGTGTGAGGCCCCAGAAATAGTTCAAACTTAAAAAGGGCATACAAATTTAGTAAAGAATTATTAATGTGACACAGAGAAACAACTAATTCTTCAAGGTATCAAGTTATCTGCATTGAGGCGGCAATGCTGGATCTTGACACCTTTGCTATTATACAATGGCGAGAAGAAAAGATGGTGCTGGATAGACCATCCTTTCTTTTCAGATAGACCATAGACCAAGCAAACCTTTCTCGTGACCCGAACTTGTCTCAATTTTCCACCTGGAGACATGTGAGAGACCAGTCGGAGAGCAGGGAAAGGGAAGTTCAACCAATTAGAAAAGTAATTAAGAATGAAAATCTTATAGAAACTCTAATATCCAAGGACAACAGAGTTTTTTGAACTTCCACACTTCTGCTCTCCCTCTGTGTCAGCATTGAAACATCAGATTCAATGGAGTATCCATATACCAAGTCTACTCTCTAGCCACCAACTCACCATTATCCCAGGACTGCCTGATGGATGGAACTTAAATTTGGAAGCCAGCACAACCTGTAGTTCAGACACCTGAACAAGTTACTTTTGACTTTCTCAAGGACTCTTCTTGCCAATGTAAGAACCCTCTGTTAAAAATAAATGGTTTTGTAAGGCAGTTTTGTATTCTCTGACCTCCTTCATCATTGCCCACATATGCAAGAGTCCCTAGGTCAATGGATTAACGATTCCCCTCGTAAGTTGGCAAACTTGCAACTGTTTAGCAACTATCCACTCTGGGTCACATGCTGTTTATGGGTACTATTTGTTTTATTTCTTCCCATAGATCCTATTCACTTGGATGGCTCTATTGCCATATTATGCTTCTTCCAGCATTATTCTATGGTTCATTGGAATTACTGAGCGCACTCACAATGACAAGATGATGACTAGCAAGAGAATTGTTGATGATGATAATATTTTTGATTAGTATTATTTGAAAAATAGATATAAAACAAAGTGATAAAAAAATTGTCATTTGGTTACCATTTTTAATTTTTGTCATGTATGCAGTTTAGGCTGTTTGGTTACAAATTTTCTGTTTCTCCATTATAATTATTTTGTAATTACACTTACAATAAACTGCTAATGTAAATAGAACAAAAAAATATATTACAATTAATAAAAAGTATTAAAAAAATAGGCTGAGGACAATAATCTATATATATATATAAAAATGGACATGTATGTCCCTATATCTCACTTTTTCGCCAAAACTACACATCGCACGTGAATGGTGTTTGTATGTGGTGATAGCCCCAAGTCTCCATTCGTGCATAGGGGTGGTTGCGTCTCGATAGCTATAAGGGTGCGGGAGATATGAGGCTGAAAGTGGTTGAAAGTGGCTTTCTATTTCGAATGTTTTGTTCGATTTTTTCGAATTTGTTCGAATTAAATTCGAACATAAAATTCGAATATTGGTTCGATTATAGAACGATTGTAAACGTTCCAGAAACGTTGAAAATAGTTCGTTTGACTAAACGTAAAAATTCTCTAATTAGTCTGGAAACGGGGGACCTAATTCTTGCATTTTGTGAAAACGGGTAAGATTAGCTATAATGTAATTATCTTAATCTTCACTATCGTTACTTTTTGCCCAGCGAAGCGGGTCCTTGCAGCTAGATTCTAGATTACTTAGAAAAACAGTCTTATATATATAAAAAAAACTATATTACATAAAAATAAAAACCCAGCGAAGCGGGATCTTGCAGCTAGTTATTTATATAAAAATATTCACATATTTTGAAGAAATGCTAAACTTTCAATTCATTGTCCTTCTCAAACCTTCAGGAACAAACAGTCTCTATGGGCAGAGGCTCATTGACCTTTTTATTGAGGCTTCTTGTCTGCCTCAGTATGTAAAAATGTTTAAAAAAACATTTCCTAGGTAGTGGTGCAATCAAATTAAAATATTTAAAAGCATATATTATAATTAATACAAAGTATTAAAAGAATAGGTCAAGGACAATGTTTTAAACATTTTTACATATAAAGGCAGATGAGAAACCTCAATAAAAAGGTTGACTCCACCTGTAGAGACTACTTGTTCCTGAAAGTTTGAGGACAGTGAAATGAAGATTGTGTTTATTCAAAATATGTGAATATTTTTATATACAAAACACATTATGTTTAGATAATATCTTTTAAACTGTGTTTCAATATAAGTAATTATTGTTTTCAAAAGTGACTTCAGAGGTATATAGTGATGCAGGGTATGTGAAGATTTTAATTCCATTCTAGCAGTTTTTTAATGAGATATACAGTATTCTGGTGTGGGTAATATGTTGTTATGGGTTATCTGTAGAAACTTGCAATAATTTATTGTAGTTATTGGAATATTTTAAAATTTAATTAATCTAATTAAAAATGATGGTAATTTTTATTTTTATAATTATATTTAGAGCATATTTTTTATTTTATAGGAATTTATTCAACAATTCAACATTTCATATTAAAATGACATTAGAAGAAGATTCTACTAATGAAGAAAACAACAGTTTTGTTTATAAAAATATTGAAGAAGTTACTTTAAGATGTAATAATCCAATTAAAAAGAATGATATTATTGAACAGTTTTTAAAATTACAGATATCTGATGAATCCCAAAATAATAATAATAATTCATACTTAATAAACAAAAAGGAAGAAAATAGAAAGCATATTAAAACTTCTTCTGAGAGTAAAAATGTAGTTGAGAGAGAAGTATATATTAAGGAAGAAAGAAGACTTCCTACTCATCTTAATAATAAAAAATCTGATGGTAAAAATGAAGTAACAGAAAGAGATTCAGATGAAGAAACAGAATCATCTTCATTGGAAATATTAGAAAGAGGACCAGTAAGAAATACTTCATCTTCTAGAGTATCTGTATATGATATATCAAAGAGAAATTCCAAAAGGCATGAAGTTACTTACACAGGATTATCACAGAATAAGATAATTGCAAACACAAATTCAAACATATTAACAAACTGTGAAGATGAATTTTTTTCAAATTTATTTTCAACAATTAATACAGATGATCTTATCAGTTTAACTGATGAAATTGATTCTTTCAATTTGCTTGAACAAAATAATATAAAAAATAATGAAATAAACCATAAAGAAGTAAAAGAGATAAAAATAAAAGAAATTTGTGAATATCTTAAAAGTGAAAATTTCACTGAAACACCCCAATTAACACGTATAATTTCTGAATTAGGATCGCATGGTTTTAGTAAAAATGAATTTACTAAAGATAGTGAAGTATCACCTGTTGGAAATGTAACAGTTCAGTCTCAATTTTCAATGCCATCTTCACCTCAACAGGCCTCAACACCCCCACAAATGGCTGTTATTCCTGACATATCACAGAATGCAACAATGCCTATAAATTATGAATTAGCTAAAACGGTTGAGTCTCAGCATCTTACTATTGTTACTCCAGTTTCAACACCACTATCCATTGGATTGTGTACAATGATTTTAAATGATGATAAAAAACCAAATATAACTTCAAAACAGAGGAAAATTTTACCTAAAGTTCAAAGTTATTCAGAAGATTCACAACAAAGGTGAATAAAAAATTTTGCTCTAAAATAAAAATTAATTAATTTAATGAAAAATGTTGAGTAAATTGATGTCAATGGATAAAAAATCTTCAAATACCGGATTAGTATAAAAAATAACCACTTACTAAAACCAATAACCGGTATTAAATAATCGTAAAATGAACTGCGAACGTTTTCGGTTCCTTCCCTAGGACCTTTCTCAAGCAGCGATTTGTCTTTAGAATAACTATGAACCTATTTAATTTAATACCGGTTATTGGTTTTAGTAAGTGGTTATTTTTTGATGTCAATGATTATGATTTGTTTTAATGCAGTTAAACAGAAATGACAAAATAGCAATTCTATTTGATAGTACTTTCAGGTCATCAGTTGGATTCTCAAAACTCTAGCAGCAAGTGCAAATGTTATCTTCTCATTTTTGTTTTGCTGTTGAAGCATGTTGAAGCATTTTTAATTATTATTATTATTTTTTTTAACTTGTGGAATTTTATTTTTTGTTTTTTTGATCATGGTTTGTTGAATTATATTGGTTTATTCATTTATTTTTTAGAGTTAATTTGATAATATAAGTAAATGTGTTGTTATCTATAGCTTTATTGTAAATACAACCTCACCATAAACTGGAACTGTAATATTCGCAAATCACACCTAAATTCAAAATTTCCAGCAAATAAAAGTCAAAAATACACATCGAATGTTTTCGGCCACTAAATTTATCGACCTTCCTCAGGAAATATAAACTGGAAAAACTGTCCTATAAGTAGAACTTAGCTGCCTTTTAAATTTTTAAAAGAATGAAAACTGCTGTGACGTATCGTGTATGACGTATATTATGAGTCTAGATAGCGTTTCCATGCTGATGATACAGGAATGACATCCATGTTGATGCAGTTTCCACTCACGCTCGCCTTGTAGATCTCTACTGCTTCTAAAATTTTTATATTTTGCCTGTTGAAAACCTTGTGTATTAGCTTGGCCTGGTCCCAACAGGGGGAAATCCCCGGATCACTGGCATACTGTGCTAAAGCTGTATTGATGTTACCTTTTAGCACATCATATTTGTAATCTTTTAGTCTGGCTTGTAGCGATCTGTATGTGGATCCTATGTAAGCTAGTAATCTGTCAAACCTCTCGTCATATAGGGGGATGTGGTAAATCCCAGGAGCCAGAGTGTCTTCAGTGTCATCCTTCGCGTTTGAGAGAAGGTGGAAAACGGTGGGTTTCCTTCTATAGGCAAGGAGTACGTTTAAATTATTTGCGATCCTTCTATATATGCGATGTAGTGTCGGTTCGTAGTCTAAGATCACCCGATTTGCTTCTGCTTTGTTAACCCTGTTAGATGACTGAGATAGATATTTGGATGCCAGATTGTCAATAAACGATGTTCGTGCCTCAGCCTACTGCACATAATCCATTATCAGTTATAACGAATATGGAAAAATTGCTATCTTCTGGAAATAATAAATGTCCAGATTACAACAAAAATTATCTTAGATGGAAAGCGCTATTCACTATTGAGGAACATAAACACCAACCAGAGAGTAGTATATTTTGGCAATACATTGAAAGAAGTATAAATTGGCTCAGATCACAGAACATCACAATGATCAAGGCTGATAAGAGCAAGGCAGTCGTGCTCATGAAAAGATCTACCTACGTCGATACATTGCAGCAATATGTAGTGGACACACAATATCAGCTCTCAGATGCCACATATATAACAAAACTACGAAGTCGTGTTACTAAGTTTACACGCACGGGTCTTGCAAACACACTTAGCCTGAGACACGTGGTAGTCAGCTCTCCTGACACTCCACGTCTGTTTGCCTTTGCTAAAATGCATAAACCCAGTTAACAATTACGTCCAGTGATCGATAAAGCCAGATCACCAACATTCGTATTGGAACAACGGATACATCATATGTTAAGGCACTACCTGCATTCGTACACGTACATGATCTCAGATTCAGGTGACCTTCTCTCCAAACTGGCCGCCAGTTTGGAGAGAATTTGGAGTTTAGTTTAAATGGAGATGAATACCTTACAGTCTTCGATTTTATTTCCATGTTTCCGTCTGTAAGGTTGAAACCTTGCTTCTGCGCATTGAGAGATTACTTTCTAAGCTCTATCCCTGATGCACAATCGTACCACTTGCAGATATTAGAGCTTACTCACTTATTATGTTATTCATCCTGTTTTCGATTTAACAAACATACCTACATCCAAAAACATGGAGTACCCATGGGTAGTCCCATCTCAGGAGATCTTTGTAAATTAGTCCTACGACAATTGGAGGAGTGGTCATTAAAAAACATCAAGCATAACATCCTTCTGTACACCCGATATGTCGATGACATTTTAATTGTATGGAGAAAACGTCCTAATATTGCGGATGTATTAAAAATGTTTAATAATAACAGCTATGGATTAACGCTAAAGTTGGATCAGGAGAGCAATAATAGCATTAATTTCTTAGACATCAGGATCCAAGAAGCTGATAGCAAATTCGTCATAGCAATTTATCACAAGGCTACTTCCATTCCTCTATTCATACCTTCCAATTCAGCGGACCCATGGGCATATAAGACATCCGCATTCCGCACTCTTGTGGCCAGAGCTTACTCCCATTCTACATGGTTGTCTGATACCAACAAGGAACTGGAGCATCTCAAACAGGTAGCATACAACCACGGATATGGCCGCACGTTTATTGACAATCTGGCATCCAAATATCTATCTCAGTCATCTAACAGGGTTAACAAAGCAGAAGCAAATCGGGTGATCTTAGACTACGAACCGACACTACATCGCATATATAGAAGGATCGCAAATAATTTAAACGTACTCCTTGCCTATAGAAGGAAACCCACCGTTTTCCACCTTCTCTCAAACGCGAAGGATGACACTGAAGACACTCTGGCTCCTGGGATTTACCACATCCCCCTATATGACGAGAGGTTTGACAGATTACTAGCTTACATAGGATCCACATACAGATCGCTACAAGCCAGAACAAATATGACGTGCTAAAAGGTAACATCAATACGGCTTTAGCACAGTATGCCAGCGATCCGGGGATTCCCCCCTGTTGGGACCAGGCCAAGCTAATACACAAGGTTTTCAACAGGCAAAATATAAAAATTTTAGAAGCAGTAGAGATCTACAAGGCGAGCGTGAGTGGAAACTGCATCAACATGGATGTCATTCCTGTATCATCAGCATGGAAACGCTATCTAGACTCATAATATACGTCATACACGATACGTCACAGCAGTTTTCATTCTTTTAAAAATTTAAAAGGCAGCTAAGTTCTACTTATAGGACAGTTTTTCCAGTTTATATTTCCTGAGGAAGGTCGATAAATTTAGTGGCCGAAAACATTCGATGTGTATTTTTGACTTTTATTTGCTGGAAATTTTGAATTTAGGTGTGATTTGCGAATTGCTTTATTGTGAATATATTAAGTTAGGATTGACAAAAAGATCCAACCAAGATAGCTACATAAAACAAAAGTTAATTGCTGATAAACAAAATGTACCAACCTTATTGTTATTGTGCTTTGCATGAAGTTTTGAAAGTTATCATGTTACTAATGTTTTCAATCCATGTGTAGGATCTTTTGAAAAACAATTCCTTTTGATGCTGGTGGTGATCCATTTTTCATTTGGTTCTGATGTATTCGAATTTCAAACATTTACTTTTTATGAATCTTTAAACACCAGGAGTATATAAAATTTTGCTCAAGAATAACAGATTTAATGAGTCCTTGTATATATTGGGTCTACAGAAAGATCTCTAAAACAATATCTCCCTGAACACAAAGCAGATATAGAAAAGAAGAAAAAAATTACCAGCTTAGTTATATATGCCAATGAGAATGGGATTACACAAGAACTACAACAGGCTATCCTAATAATACGAAAAACCTGCCATATACACCAATTTAGGAATTTGGAGACATTGGAAATTTTTAAAGCAGCTTGCCAGAGTTTTTCGATCAATTTTAAAGACAAAGAACAAATTTCAAAGGCATTGCAAGCTATGTATTGCCCAGCACTATAACAAATGACACATGCACACATGTTTAAAAATTCATAAAAAGGAAATGCTTGAAATTTGAATGCATCAGAGCCAAATGAAAAATAGAACACCACCAGCACCAGAAAGAATTGTTTTTTAAAAAGATCTGCCTGAAGAAAATCCTAGACATGGACTGAAAACATTAGTAACATGATAACTTTTAAACTACGTGCAAATTGCAATAAGGCTGGTATGTTTTGTTTATAATTAATGCTTTGTTTAGTGGATTGTTTTTAATTCACGATTCCCATTACAGATGTAAATAATCACAACAACAAACGTTTAATGAATAAACACCTAATTCAGTGGCGTGCCATCATTGGAAGTGGTGGAAGTGCCACTTCCCTTGTATCTTCTAAAAATAAATACATATTGTGTGATTATTTTCATATAATTAAAATTAATATTTTATTATAACCGCATTATGTATCTTATTACAAATTTCTGTACTACATGTGAAAAAAACGATAAGATTACTATTGCATATTCGAATATAGTGGTGGAATGGAAGTGCTGTATTGTCAGCTTCCAAATAGCCAGATTCACGCATGCGTTTTACAGAGCACCAACCACACCTGGTTTAGCTGATGGAAGCTATACACATATAACACTTTCAATGATTCTATCCAGGACTGGTTCTGGGCTGTTAGCCATCTGCCTGCTAGATATTTGGCCACCCTCGCCCAATTATGTGAATCGCAAGTAGATTTATAACTTAATCCAACCGATAAGAATTTACTGGTACGTTTTTATGATAGTTCTGTGTAGTTGACAGGAGTTTAAAAAAATCCATTAAAATATTTGATATTTTTATTCCGCTCTCCCATCTTATATTACTTATGGATTTCAATGTTAAACCAGTGATATTACGATTTCGTATGTCCCATCTCTAAGAGGATGTAGAAAAAAATGTGTACAATTCTTGTACAATATTAAAAATTAACTGTTACTTTGACAGCATCATTTACAACTAAATTTAATGAATGAGAAAGATGCATGAGGTACAGAAAAAGCTCTAGAATTTATTTTCCTTAAATTTACGATTTATGTATCCGTTTGTCATAAAAATGTGTCTTTCCACTTTTTTTCCCAAGACTACAAATATTTGAGTACAAAGTAACTGGTTTTGACTTACTTCTACTTAAGAAGTAGTTAAATAATTAAGCAATTAGGGAATTGTGGACAAATAAAACTCTGATGGAATTTTACGTAAACAAAAGCTTAACCAATCCAATCTCTAGCCAAGTACATTGGAGACTGATTCTTTGTAATATTAAATGTAATAAAGACAGAAATTTTTCCAGTTCAATGAGAGTGACCAAAAAGTTGTAAATTTTGGAAATTTCTGTGGACACCTGTTCCTAAAATGAATTACTTAGAAAACAAATGACTATTAAGTTTAACAAATTTAGATTTTTACAGCTATGGTGAGAAACGTTTAAAATTTACAACAACCCTGCCATATCCTTTGATATATATTAGTGATGCAACAAAAGAGGCATTTGACATTAACCGGTATTGGCATACTCGGGATTTGGCATGCACACCTACCAAGATCATCTCTGATTCCATCCATGGGCCATTGGTAGAGATAGTGTTACCACCCGCCCGTTTTTCACCCAGACAGTCTGGGAATCGTGAACTATTAATTGTGGTGAACTATTAATTTTATCCGGGAATATCGTGTGCAACCTGTCAACTTTTTTTTTTTTTTTTTTTCCTCATACGATTTGTATTCGTACATGTCTCCAATATCCAATAGAGCTAAGTCATCTATAGTTGTTTTTTCTTAATTTAGTTACTTACGTTATTCCTACCCAAGTCTCCCTAGTCCCTAACTGTAACTGATTTAGAATTGGCATGCACTGCACGTTATTCTTTGCATTGCAAAATGACTCCTGTTCGAACAAACCTCACCAGCTGTTTGGGACAGAGATTTTGAAAGCATAGGTGGCAACATAGGTAGGGAGCAATTTTAACTAAGTGGATTGTTTTAATATTTAAAAAGTAAAGAATATTTTATGTTATTTTTATGTATGTTTCTTCACAAAACTGTATTTAATTATAATTTTCTTTAAAAGTATATTCATACAATTGTATATTTTGTGCCAGGTATGTATAATTGTATATCCACCACATGTTTTATTTCACCAAGTAAGTTTTTATTATTTTATTTATAATTTTAGCCCTTATATTGTGGCTAGCGATTCAGAATATAATTGTGATATTAAAAATACATTTAGAGAAGTCTACGGTTTATACTGGCTTATCGAACAAATAATACGAATGGACCCTAGACCATCACTGACGCACAATTGACTGATTGCCCCAAAAGTCGGCTTCTTACAGAAACACAGCTTTCCTGTCATCAAATGTCACGGCACGCCACTGCCCTAATTCCTTAATCTGTATTAAAACTACAAAAGACTGGAATAAGAGGGAGAGAGGAAGAATGACAAGTATTATGTAGGAGCTTTAAGAACACATCATCACAATCCACCACTTTAAGCTTTGAGGTACCAGTACCTCAATGCTTAAAGTGGTGGATTGTGATGATGTGTTCTTTGGAATTGCAGAACAAGGTGTTATGATGTTGGATGATCTTGTTGATGAAGCTTCATACAATCTTTGGGATCACTATGACCTGAAGATCTTCCTATTCCTTTCACTTGTTGAAAGTAGCTTTCTTGATTGTCCCTGTTTTCTTCTATCCACCAGTTATACTTGTATCCCTTGATTAATGCAAGTAATTAATCCCCCAATCCTACCACATATATAACAATTGTGTTAATCAAATACAGTGAACCCTGGTAGTTGAATTAAACAAACATCATTTGCTAGAACAAATTTTTGATAAATAACAAATACAGTAGAGCATCGATTATCCGACCCCCGATAATCGATAAAATTATTAAATTATTTAAAAGTAAAAAATTATTTTTAAATTATTTTATTGCTTACAAAACAAACAACCACTCATAATTAGAAAATTAAGTCTCGTTTAAATACTGGCCTCCCTTCGATGGTCGAGTCGGTGTTGCTAGCTAAAACATGCAAAAATTTCACGAAAATAATATTAAAGTAGCCAAGACATAGCCAAATATTGTAGTGCCACATCATTGTGGACATTTGAAATTTGCCGATTAGAACGGTCGGTTAACCGATTGTTAACCAACCGTTCTAGTTCTAATCGGCAAATTTCTAGAAGTAATTGTACCTACAACTAATAAGTATAACTAAATATATTTGCACATTTGACTACCACATGTTTTCATAAATAGATAAATTGTAGTTTATACTAATAGGGAGTAAAGGCAAAAGAACTTAAACCTAAAAAGTTTAATGAGAGATTACTATAGAAATCTGATCTCTTTAAAAAAAAACAAAAGAAAGATAATAGTGTGTGATGGGAAACACACTCCATTTTGTTCTAATTTATTTGTTTTTGTTTAGTTATGTTTATTTGGAGATTTTCTTCAGTTAAGAGTGACTACTTCATGTTCCCAGTCAACAAAATGAAAACTTAAGTCAAGCTTACTATTTACAATCTGTTGTTCAGGATGCCGTAAATCAAATGACATCCACTTCTGGAAGTGAAAGAATATTTTTATTTTTTAAAGTAACTTTGGAACAAGTCAAAAAGAAAATGGAAATCTTTTATTTTCTTATGATTACATGATTATCAGAACTAGAATTTCTTGCAGTAGGAAATATGTAAAACACAGGGCTACTAAAACATGTAAAAGAAATACTGTACATGTGATGTTGTTATATCAGTAGTTATAGAGAGATGATTGCAAATAGGGAGGCTTTCTCAAAGAAAACCTCTCCTTGAAAAAGGATAGCTGTTGGATTTTATATAAAATTACTTGGTGTATGAAATTAATTGATACTAATTGCTGCTTTGTGTTTGTTCTAGGAATTCTAAATTAAAATTTATTTATTATAATTGTTAAAATTATTAGAAGCTTAACCACCTACATCAAGACCAGCGTTTCTCAAAGTGGGCGATAACGCCCCCTTGTGGGCGCTGGAGGCTTTCAGGGGGGCAGTAGAAGCCTCAAAGAGAATTGGGGGGCGTTAAGGAAATATAGAGGGGCGACGGCAGACAAATTCTATATATAAAAATTCAACGGAATATATATAAAATGTTGACATTTTATATAATTTTTATTTTTTATTGAAGGTCACAACTTGAATATTTCTAACACATTGACTTTTATTTTAGCTCAGCATTTCTCAAAGTAAGCAATAACGCCCCCTTCTGGCGCGATGAATAGATCCATGATAGAGGCAGGGTATTGAACGGTGACCAAAGGCAAAATTGGGGCTGATAAGAGGAAACATTGCGTTTAATGGTTTCCAGATGATGAGAACAATGTACAGTAAGGGCACAAAGTGTGAGATTCATAGAAAAGTTTTCCTAAGAATATTTCCAATCCTTTTCTCACACAAGAGAAAATGGGTTAGGGGGCGTTGGGTATAACTTTATGGAACAAAGGGGGCGGTGGATCGAAAAAGTTTGAGAATCACTGATCTAGACAAATTACTTTGTATCTAATTATTAACTTAGCCTATTTATCCTATCTGACTTCTTTCTTAATTAAGAAGAAATCAGATAGTTGCACTGTTTACTGTAGACTTGTTATAGTATTGTCATAAGGTTTATGATAGATGTACTACTATTTGTAATTGGTTGAAGAGAGTATTTTGAATATAAATACATTAATAAAAATTTATTAAAGGTTAATTGAGAAATACATTACTAGTTTGTGTAATTTTTAAAATTAATTTGTAATAATTTACTTTTATCAACTTACAGACAATAATAATTGCAATTTTTAATTGCAGCTCAATCATTACGAATACTAAAAAGAAACAATCAAGGATGCCCTCTGATAATAGGACAGTTCAAGAATATTTAGGCTCTAAGATTCCATCAAGTGAAAAAAAAGATTTTATGAAAAACTTTATGAATAACATAAAAGACATTGAAGAGATAGTAAAACCAATTGACAGTGATGGAAAAACGTAAGAAATTGAAATCTAATTTTATAAATTAATTAAAACTTAAAATAATTTGAAAATTACAGAAACCATTGATATTGTTATTATTATTATGTTGAGTGTAGTGGGTTATACTTGGTTGTCACTGGTTGCTGTATACTCTGCCTGACCAGAGACAAGGCATAGCAACAAAAACAAAAATTAAATAGTGTCAGTGTATGTCTGTATTTGGGAATTTCCTAACAATATGACATGTATTCAATATAGTGGCCTTCTGTAGTGTGATGTATGTGTTCCAGGCTTTTGTGTAGTGTGTGGTATGGTGTAGCACTAGTTTGTGCTTAATTAATTATGATGTACAAATAAGGCTACATACAAAAAATTTAAATTTATTATATGCATGAGATATGCTGCGATTGTATAAGTCGAGCACAGAAGTGAAAACACACGTCTAGAGCAAGGTTCGAATCCAAACTGTGAGGTCATAGGTCAGGTTGCAGGTCTGTTTGATTCAAGTTCCTCCTGGTGGCGACTTTTGGATTTATTACCAAAGCTGTCGCTACATATGACATCTGTAGAGGAGAGGACGTCAGGTACAATAAGAACCCTATCCATAAGAATGTTGTGTTCTTCAACATGTTTGTATATTTTGTTTATAAATTAATGACATCCTGTATTCAGTGTGTTGGAAGACATGTAATTGGTCTGTATTTTGTGGGGTCTGTGGTATTGTTATTTTTTAGGTTTCATGTAAGTGATGCCTTGAGTAAGAAATTTTGGCATGTCTTGTGGATTGATGATGATGTATGTTTATGTTAGGTGTTTAGCTAGTTCCTGGTGCAGTGATGTAAACTTTTTGTATCAGAAATTGTGAATGTTGTCTACACTAGGTGTCTTCCAGTTTTATTATTATTTTTTGCAAATGTCATGCTCAGCTGATACTGGTGTCAAGTGCTATACCAAACTAAAGTCAAGACATAGCTACCCAAACAAGTGTTACATCAAGCGTCTGTGTTACTGATATATGTGTCAACATCTATAAGCTTCCTAATAATGTGACATGTTCAATATATGAGTAGACAATTCAATAACAGATACAATAAATACCTTATCCATCCTCCACAGCTGTCTTGTGGTGTAATGGGTTAATGAGAACCACATTGTATAAATAATACACCACGGATTAACATGTATTTCAAATAAATGATAATGGTAATTATTTATTTACAGTCAACTTAAATTACAGAATTTCGAAACAGTCTGTAATATTACACGTTACCTTTTTTAAAATACAGAATTTAAACTGTTTATTTCTCCTCATTCACAATGCTCGTAGATCTGGTTACATGTGTGAGTCCCAAAACCGGCCAGTTCACAATTCATTTGAATCATCTTATAATGCTAATTAAAACTAACTTAAATTAAACTAAAACTAATGTTACTTAGATTAGAGAAAGAATACAGAAAGATTATATTAGAAAGGGATCCCTTTTATTTGTTTAGAAAGTTGGGCAATTTGCAACATCTATCACAATTAATTGATACAACCTGACCATGTGGACACCTTTTGATGGGACAAAATATCCAATTACAAATCCTCCTTTATATTTTGATAGTACCAGTTTTTTAACACAACTCCTCTGAATCTCTGTTGACTGAGTCTCTCTCTCTGGTTCCTTTATCGTCGTCACCCTGTCTCTTTCGTTTCCTTTTCCTCTCACTTGATTCCTCAAGAATGAACAAAGATCATCCCTCTATGCTGTGACGTTGGTCAATGCCCCTTTCCAGCCCAAAACTAGCCAGAAACAAACACTTAACGATTAAAAGAGTTGAAAAGGGAAAGGCAGAAAGCATTAGTTAGATAGACAAAGGGAGAAATTAACAGATTATTTAATAAACCTACATATATATGTCGGAGGGACCACGCCACAGTCTTATTTCTTGAGTGGAGTGTACTTGTTGATTTTTTTATTGTGAACATTGTTCATGTTATGAGTGTTTGGAATGGAGATATCTGTTATATAACAGATATTACTGCATTTGTCACAGTTGTGTAGCGTATTGGGGGTGGCAAAATTTCCTAATAAATAATAATAATATCTTGTAAAAATTTGAACCATTTCATTTCATATTTTTGTTGCACCTACAATTCAGACTGATTGAATGAGCACGGAAGTTTTCATTACTTATTCTGTGACAAAACTGAATTTTAGTCTTTTAAATTGAGATAAGGGGGCGGCGAAATTTTCCTTCTCCTGGGTGGCTGACACCCACGCTATGTTATGCTACTGTGTCAGTGAAAGTGATGTCAGATCTATTGTGATGAATTGTTTTGTCTGTGATTACGGCTCTGTCATAGTATATCAATATATTTTGTGTATCATTTTCTAATACTGCCTTTGGAGTATATTCGTAGTATGATACCTGGGCATTTAATAATCTGTGTTTGTGTGCAAGCTCTTGGTATATTATATGTTGCTACAGTAGAGTGTTGTTTATCCAAATCAATTGGAGATGGGGTTGTTCAGATAACTTATTTTTCAGATAACTGGTTATATATGAAAAATATATTAACCTATCCCATGTTGAAATTTTTCTCCGTCGCATGTCGCTTCGTGTTGAATTTTCATTAATGTTAAGCCTAATGTAAATTTTTAAAGTAATAATCAGGGCTATTGTATCGTTAAAAATTATTTCTTTATTTTGTACAAACAAAATAAATATATTGAAAAATATAAAAACAAAAAAATTATACTTTAGAAGTTAATCTAGTATCAAAAACATTTGATTCAGCACGACACATGTCCTGACACAGTCCTCAGAAAAACACCACACAAAAGTGCCAGTGCTGCCAGCTAAAACACACACACCAACAAAAAAAATATTGGAGTAGCCCAAAGATTGCAACGCACAGCACTAGCGGAAATTTAAATTTGCTGACTGGAACATTTTCGGTTAACCGACGTTTTGGTTGATCGGCTTTCAGATAAACAATGCTCTACTGTATTTGATTATGCCTATTATAAATAGTCTGTTTGTGCTAAGAGCTTTCAACCAGAGGTTATATGTTGTTTTGTTTCTGGCAGAATATGGCATTTTCTGCAAAGAATCATTTGTGAATGGTGTATCCTTCAGTGTTTTCTGTAGTTTTTAATGTTTATGACCTGATCTAGAATGGTGACCATTTACCCCTCAGTCTCTCCAAACAGACAGCCCCTAGTCTGCCAGTAATTTGATGCAGTTTTGTCAACGTAGTCCTGAGCTAGGTCATAGGCATTTCTGTCATGAAGTGCCTTTTGGGCTCATGACTGCTTAGTGGTGTCTATGATATTTATGTGTAGAGCTATGACCAGGTGCTCAGAATGTAAATTTAAGCTAAACAATCACTGTTAGTAATTGGGCAATATATATAACAATATTGGGCAGAATATTGTTATAATATTTAAATTTAAAGATGTGTGATTACTGTCTGTTTGAACTTTATGTAATCTCAATGTCTTTTGTTTGGCTGCAATTTGAAAAAAATGTAGACCTATAAATTTCTCTGTCGTCTATCCATCTGTCTTTCCTTAATCTGAAGAATGGGATTAGGTAGATGAAATCCAAGACCAGATGGAAACCTTAGGGGCAGGTGGCCCCAATTAACTATATATGAACTTCCAATGAAAACCAGAAGTCATGTTATTTCAATTCAAAACTTTTCTCCTGAAAGCAGTTAATAAATGACAGGCATGACTCTACTGCTAACAGGAAAAGTATGATGTACAGGAGTAAGACACTACAGTACTAATTTGAAGTGGAGAGCATATATTTTAAATTAAATAAATTAAAAATATGATTAAAAATTGCAGCCTGGCATTGTGACAATGTCAATAAATAATTGCTCATTCAAAACTACTTTGCTGAATTGTAGTAATCATTGAATTATACTTAATGTAATTTGATTATGTAGCACAGATCATACCTTTCATCATATGTAACTGTCTTCTGTGACAGTTTTTCAGATTTTATGGTTGCAAAGTGGTTTAAAAAATTGTTGATTTAATCCATGATATCAGTTTTAAAAAAATACTAATTAAGACATACATTGCAAACATCTGTAGTTTACATTAATTATGCAAATAGTTTTTTATTAATTAATTTTTTCTGAGGCAGTAGTATTGTTATTCTAGACAAGTATTCAAGTTGATATAGCAGAGTTCAGTACAGTCATTGTGTAACAAAATAAGATTAACAAAGAGAGAGTTAGAGATGGTATAGCTTTATCTTCAGGGTCACACCACAAGGGATGTTGTGGCACAATTCCATGCATTGCACCATGATTAGCCTCATCCTCAACAAACAACTGCACTAAGCGCTGTGCATAAATTATGTCTGCATTTTTCTTGAAATTTTTACTCCTCCTCTTGTCCCAGTTTGTCCAACTTGTAACCCCCTCCCTCCCTTCCAGTGTGGATGTCATGAACAGCCCCTAAGAATTAAAAATGATATAATTTTGCTGAACTTGTGATTTTGATAATGTACACAACTTGGATGATAGATAACATAGCAATGAACATCATAGCCACATTCACAGCAAATACAATTTCATCTGTTTGATTTGTGGTTCTGGAAGCAGGAATTGGGTTTATTTCTGTATATATAATTCTTACAAGTTTTTTATCATCCATACAAGTACCAATGTAATCAAGAGCTTTATCCTCAAGACCACAATGCAAGGATAAATTTTGCAGAGGTTTTTATGGATTTTGGAACACTGACTCTATCATTTCCAGAAAATTGCTTCATGGATGAAGGGTTATTTTATGGTGACAATTCCACTGATGTGCAATTGGACACACAAGAATTCATATCACCTACAAGTGAAGCACACTCAACTTATTATCCAGACTGTGAATGTTTGAGCTGGATTACTTGACCAAAAAGTATTTAGCCTGTTTTTTATTTACAGTACTTTCAACTCCCAAAAGTACTTAGATCTTTTAGTAGAGCATGTTGGGCCACTGCTTGAAAAGCTAAATGTTAACAGTGTTGTTTTCTACCAACTCAATGGAACATTTGTCCATTAGGATATTTAAGTTAGAAAATTGTTGAATGCCATATTTCCAAGCATTTAAATTGGCCAAAGAGGTCCTTTGCCAAAGCTTCCCCACTCTTCTGATTTGATGATGATAGATATTATTTTAATGGAAGTCACATAAAAGAAAGCATTTTCCAAACAGAAATTGTAAATATTGCAGCATGACTAGAGTGCTTAATTGATGCTTTTGCACAGATAATAGGAAAGAATCTTATGAAGCTGAAGAAGAATTTATGACTTGCCTTGCATACTGTCAGGTGTCACAAGGTGCCAGTTTTTATACTCAGTGAAATAAAATGTTCTTATAAATAGTGTAACTTCATTTTCATTAGATTTTAGAAGAGAGTTTTTCCTTCATTTCAACAAAGCAGCATGAAATAAAATGTAACTCTTTAATTTTTTCATAAGCCTGTGTTTTTCGTGGCTAGTTTAACATATTTCAGAGAAATATCTTTCATATTGTTGACAAGAGAAACAATGGGTACATTCCAGTATGCATCAAAGCATCGGTGAACTGCAATGTACAAAAATGTGTTCTGATATTCACTGGTGTAGCAAGCAATGTGCAATGCATTCATCACGTTGTGGATATGCTGAACTCTGATGAAGCAATATGACTGCTTCCATGGTTATATTTAGCAACTTTATAAAATAATCATAAAAATTTAATAAGATGGTTAGCATGTAATATTATTTAATCCCATACATTGTAATTAAATAAAAGATTATTTGATGATGATTTAAAAACTTTTTTAATATGTATACTTGAAATATATAAGCTATGTTGCTAGTAGTAGTAGAAGACTATGCTTGAAAATGGAGTATAAAACATTGTTGCTTTTGTATAGAGAAAAGTTCTTTTACGCTTCATAATAGCATCAGTAGCAGTTAATGAAAATATTTCATTATCATCATCATTTTTGCTATTCATTTGTATTTGCCCAAATGAGTCTACAAATGCCAATATAGTGCTGCTTACTTATGCCATCTTATTAGGCTCTCTATTATGCCATCTTATTGCCAGACATTTCAATAAAAGCTTGTTAAACTGTTCACTGATGCATTGGTTGTGGCTGAGACTGATGCATACTGGAATGTATCCAATTTCTAATAGAAAAAAGATCCCTAAAGCAAAAAAAGTTAAATTTAAAAACTTACGCCAAGCTTTGTATAGTTTCTGGATACAAATTCACTGAGTTCAGTGTTAATAAAGTTCCTTTAGTATTAACACAAGCACTTTTGACAAGTGCTTGTGTTACACTTTTGGTCAAATGTGTAAAATGACCAAATGACTTTTGACAAATGGTCAAAAGTGACACTTTTGACCATTGTCTTCAGGTGAAAAGAACAAATTTTAACGAAACAAACGTGCAGGATGTTCCAAAGAAACAGAATATTTAAATTCAAACCAGGTGTCCAGAACTTCCGTTAAGAATGTGCAACTAGTTTTTGATATGTTCGAATCTTATACCTTACGATGCTAGCGGTGCATACGTGGAAATACTACTGCATTGACGATATGATGTTAGGCTCGTTTTGTTTTTTAGACGCTGATACAAGGCAATCCACACCCCGGGTAGATTGAGGGTGGAAACATTGCACGCTTCTGAAGTAGCTGTGAGAAGCGCTTCCCAGATGAACACCAACCTTTGATTGTTGCAGCATTTAATTATTGCTGTTCTGGGCAATAACGGGTTGTAGCCTTGCTCGAGAACTTTTTTAGCAAGCTCTGTAGAACATCTTCCTTTGGCTACGTCATCCTGATGCTCAGCAAGGCGGGAGGCGAGCATTCTTGTTGTTGCTCCTTTGTATCTTGTAATAGCTCCCGTTGCCAGATTTTCTAGGTGCATCGTGTAAATCCCTGACTTTTCTAAAGTGGTTAACCTGTCCTGATTGTTGCAGATACACCTATGTAGGTTTGGTAGGGGGTTATGGGTAGTATGAAATTATACTGCCAGAATATACGGCTGATGCGTATAGAGGTTGGTCCAAGATACGGCAGTGATGACTGGATCACGGATGCTTTTTCCTTTCTGTACAGTGTGGTACATGGGTATAGGGACTCTTTTACCTTACGGAACACATGTTCATATTTGCCATGCGTGAATCCTGCGAGCGATACCACTACTCTGATGATGTCTAATTCGATTTTTGTTGCTAGCTGCGTTGACGGAAGCAGTAATGCTCTTCTAACGAATGCAGCAATGGCGGCATTGATGTACTGCGACAGTTGGAACGCATCTGCCGTGATAATGTACGGTAACCCATCTGATTTGTGATGAACGGCAAATTGCGGCCCATCAACCGACTTTTGTATACGCAGATCCAAGAACGCTACTGATTCCTCATGCTCCCTCTCCCATGTGAAACTGATAGTAGGGTATATGCTTGCAAGTTTCTGCACAAATTTGATAAACTCCTCCTCTGTACTCTCCCATACTATTAGGATATTGTCCACATAACGTAAGTATAGAGACGGATAACTGATGGTAAGAGGGGAGTTGAAAATTCTATGCTTGATTTCTCTCATAATGAGCTCGGCCAAGACTGCAGATAGCGGGGAGCCCATAGGAACTCCTCGCTTCTGCAAGTAGACGCTCTTGTTGAAAAGGAAATAATTGTGCTCAGTGATGAATGTCAGTGCATCACGTATGTCTAGCACTTTTGTTGTATACTAAAACCCTTTTTGATGATCAAAGAGTTAGCAAGCATTACGGCTTCCTTATATCCATCTGTACCTGTTTTTGAAGCTGTAATGCTTGCTAACTCCTTGATCATCAAAAAGGGTTTTAGTATACAACAACTTTTCTTGTTAAAATATAACCAGTCACAACCTCAGGCTTAGAACATGAATTCTTTTATTAACTTTGTAATATTTCTTAAGTTGATATTTCCAATATGAATTCTAGGTTTTGCAATCCCTTTTTAGTCATACTATTATAAAATTTTTCTATAAGATTTCTTTTACATTTTCCATTTGTTTCTCCTGAACTCGTTTTTTAATATAGTTCATTAGAATAAGTTCATTTAACATAGTTCATTCTTCTACTATACTATACTTGATATTATACACATAATTATCATGGATGACATTAGAATAGAATTAAAATCTCCTTGCCAATTCACCCTGAAACGTTTTATTGAAAATTGATTGCTAAATTTTGAAATTTAGTTTTATCATCAAACAATTTGATAAAATCAGTAGATAATACTTGCTCCATTAAAGCAATGCTCTGTCCCATCTTTGCCCTCTTAAAATGAAAATTCTAGTGTTGTTATTACTAATATTTATGTAATTATTTTTGTGTTTATCAATTTATTATTTTACTAATATATATTAATGTGCACATATATATATATATATAATTTTTTTTTTAGGATATTGCACATATTTGTTTTGAATCAAGACATTAACAAAACATATTTACTTGTTGAACAAATAAAGTCAAATATAAAATCACACAAATCATGTGGCAGAAGGTTGAAAGATTATATCAATATTAGAGACAATAATGGATACGTAAGTTTGTAATAATATTTAAGTATCTCTTTAATTTGTTTGAAGCATTTGTTTAATATTGAAATAGAAATTATTTTATATTAATATAAAATTACAATTATAATTAATTAAATTATGATGTGATAATTAGTTTAATTAATAACAGAGTATGTAAATGTAATTTTATCAAAATTGTACATAAATATTCAATTCATACAAAATTTTCTTCATTCTCAAATGACAACTCCATGATTAGTTTATAAATGTGAATCATTAATTTTCATTTTAAAACTTGGTTTATTTATTTATTGTAATTAAGTTTTAATTTGCACCAAATTTATTGTATTTTAATTATAATGAATACAATACATTTCAAAAATCTCAAGCTGCTGTGATGCATAACAATAAGGAGATGTCAATGTTAATATAGTAGAGTGTCAATCAGTTGGGGACTGGGGTTGTTCGGATAACTTATTTTTTGGATAACCGATTATGTATGAAAAAATATATTAACCTATCCCATGTTGAAATTTTTCTCTGTTGCATGTTGCATTGCATTGAATTTTCATCAATGTTAAGCCTAACATAAATTTTTAAAAATAATAATCGTGGCTATTGTATCATTAAAAATTATTTCTTTATTTTGTACAAACAAAATAAATATATTGAAAAATATAAAAACAAAAAAATTATACTTTAGAAGTTAATCTAGTATCAAAAACATTCGATTCAGCACGACACAGTCCGACTGGAACGCTTTCGGTTGATCGGCTTTCGGATAAACAACGCTCTACTGTATATGAAAGATACAGTTATATGAATATAACAGATATTCTGTTAAGATATGAAGCATATTGTTGATTGCCAGTGTATACTGTTTTCAAATATTTTAGAGCACCATTCAGGTATTGTGCAGTTCTGGTCAAGATTTGTAAATGACCTGCAATAAGTACAGTATTAGTATCCAGATAAAATGTTTTTTCTGATTATCTTTGATCATTTATTTGAATAACTTTAATTTTTATAATTTTATTTATTTTAGACTCCATTATTTTATGCTGTCAGAAATAATTATAAAATTTTGACAGCATATCTTCGAGAGTGTGGTGGTGATTCATATCTTGCTGATTACATTCAGAAAAATACACCATTTCATATTGCTACTTTGCACGGCAATAAAGCTTTGACTGTAATGGGATTATTATGCCATCCAACAAATGATAATGTTGATATAACTAATGCACACGGTATGTATTTTATTACTATTATTAACATATTCAGGTGTATATAAACCACAAACTGGAACAAATAAATTTTATAGATAAAACACACACCATTTTATTCCAGAAAAATGACTTTAATATCTACATATGTATAAGTAATTATAGTTTTACCATATTTGTTAATAGTATTATTTATTATTATTTTTAATTTTTGTTACGATATTGATGTATTATAGTTTTAGTTTTATTTGTTTGCATTTGGAATATTGTTTAAAATTTATAATGGTTCTAAGTAAAATAAGATTCTAGAATTTAAATTATGATTCAGTGCAGACTCCCTCTGCAAAACCAAGTTCAAAAAAAAGGTTCTTTTAATGTTTTGAAAATTTTTGTTTTATTCTGTATCTTTGATATGTGACCTGAAGATGACTATTAAATGATGGTTGTAAATCTAAATATCAGGGCTGTGGAGTCGGAGTCGTGGAGTTTTGGTGTTTTAGTCAGAGTCGGATGGTAAGGAAAAGTCAGAGTTGGAGTCGGTAGATTTTTTACGCGACTCCACAGCCCTGCTAACTATGTAAAATTACTTGTCGTGACTGACTGACTAACTGACTGAGTGATTGATTCATCATCACCCAGAGAAAACCACTGAATCTAAAGAGAGTGAAATTTTGTACACAGTTAGGGTACATCATGAAAACACACACTAAGAGGGGATTTTCGAAATTCACCGCGGGGGAAGAGTGAGAGGATTAAGGTTTAACCTAAAGAACGACTTCTACTGTACTATTTTAGATGCGAGTTTTTGTTTTCAACTGTGTTTAGTTTTCATTGAGTGCTTAGGTGTATTAAATTGATAACATTTCAGACATTGTTATAAATATTTTTATATATTTCGATTTTTTAACCAAATGTTCGAATCGTTTTAAATTTGAATTTGTTATTGCATATTAGTTTAATTATAGAAAAATTGTAAACGCTTCAGAAAATTGATCAAATTGAAAATAGTTTGTGTGATTCTCAGCAATTCTCATCATTCTCAGCGGTAGTTGTTATATAACAATTATTATGATTGTTGAAATACTGAATATAAATGGGGTTTGCTTGCAAAATCCATGCGAGAGAAGTCACAGATAACAGCTAGTATTAGTATAGTTAATTAGTTATTTTGCTGGAATATAAAAGCATGTTTTACCATGTTTACATATTCAAGATCAGTTGTGGGTTCAGCCTGTGACTAAAGAATTTCTATGGATTTCAAGCATATAAAAGTGTCAATGTAAAGTGATTTTTGTAAAATTAATAGTAGTTATATATACTTTTAAGTTGTTAAGTTTTAAATGTTAAATGCTTGGTTTTTATGGAAATAGAATGATTGTACATTTGGAATTTAGAATGTTTGTTACTGACAATGGGATGTATGTTAATTTTGAAAATGTTTCAATTAAAAAATTTTGATTTCTTTACAATTTGAAAATTGTTGTTTTTTAATACATTTAACCTTACTTGGTGGTGATAAATTATCAAAATAAATTTCAATGTTTTATTAGGCCAAACAGTGCTGCATGCAGCATTGCATGAAAAACAAATAGACAATCCAGAAAGAAATGAACTTATTAAGTTTTTATTGAAGAAAAAACATAAAGTTAGCAGTCAGGTAAGAATATTTATTTATATTATTTTGAAATGTTTAATACAATTAGATCTATTTTAAGAATAAATTCAATAAATGTTTTTCTCCACATTAAGTAATTCTTTTACAATTAAGTTTTTGTTTTACATCCCTTTTTGTTCAAACTAATTCTGGGCCTCACATGTAAGATAACCTTTGTAGTTATATAAATCAAATATTATAATATAACAAATATTAAAACAAAACCAATAAAAACCACAACAGCACAAGCAAACTGGAATAATTTATGTAGAATCTCATCTAATGCAAAATTTCCTGAGGAAGGCCAATAAAGGAGTGGCAGAAAACATTCGAGTACTGAATTTGGATGTTTCATTGCTGGAAATTTTGCATTTAAGTGAGATTCTAAACAAAAACCATATAAAGAGTTTGGTTATTTTAACCTACCATTGTCACATTATTTATGAAATGACATTCAGAATTTGGAATACAAGTATAAATATTTAACAAATAATATCTGAATTCTATCTATATGTAGTGTTTTTTTACTTTGTAAGATTTGACATTAACTTTTATAATTTTTTCCAGGATAAATTAGGAAAGACTGTATTGCATTATGCTGTTAAATATTGTGCCAAAACAGATAAATTTGACATACTGGAGGTATTTTGTAATTTCTTATTAATACATGAAGTATTTTAGATTATTAACTAAGATGTAGAAAAATCCATTTTAATTACTAAAGTGATTAATGTTCTATTATAGTGGGTGTCCATAAAATTCTTCACAAGTTTGTGTAATATAGATTTGCCTTAGAAAAAAGAAAACTATGAATTAAATAGTCATTTAAAAAATGATAAAAAAACTGTACATTATCTTTTTATTTTTGTAATTTTACAAGTTCCTATTGTTAAGTGCAGTTAATTCAACTTTGAGTTTGCAGTGCAAGTTTCTGTATGAAACTTGCACTGCACACAATTTTCAGACATTATGTGATTGATCAGCTGATCCACCTTTTTTTGTCTTCCATTCTTTTTTGTAAACTGCTGCCTTGAAAATTTCCCAAAAATTCTCAATTGGCCTAATTTCTGGCACATTTGCAGGGTTGTCCTCCTTTTCAATGAATACTTTGTTTCCTTATCATAGGTAATCAGAACTGTTTTGGCATAGTGGGAACTTGTTTGGTCTGGCCAGAAAACATATTCTGCTCAAAAATAATTATTTTTAATGTAAGGAAACAGATGACGTTATGCACATTCATTTAAATACTGCTTGATATTGATAGCAAAACTTGATTTTCTCATTAGGGCTTGACTCAATCCTTTTAGTCCTAATACATTCCAAACCAATATTTTGCCCTTAAATTTATTTTTCTTGGAAAACCTTACATTGACAGATATAGAGGAGATATCACTGGTATTCACCATTAATATTGATTGTTGAATGCCGGAAGAGGAAGTAAGATTTGTCATCCAAAATAAAGAACTTTTCATCATGAACTTCCACACTTTGTCTTTGGTAATGTTCTTTGTATCTGTTCTATCAGAATTACCTGCTTCTTTTGCTATTTAATGTGTTTTTGTTTTCAAAACCTCATGGCATTAACTATATGAATTTTTCAGTTTCAAGGCTACAAATTGAATTGAAACTTTGTCTACTGTCTTCAAAGGTCCTCTTCAATCTTTCCAACTTGGCTTTTGTTAGAATTTTTGCTTTTCTACCAGATTTGCTTTTATGTGGTGGTAATCCATCCTTAAAATGTTGGAAAATGCAATTTTATAGTCCATTTTGAAATTATGTCATTTAAAATGGTTAGTAGACTTTCCCTAATGTTTTATTTAATAAGTAAAAGTTGTACACACTCAGGCATAAAAACATTTTCTTTTTTTGCCAGTTTGAAAAAAGCAGAAAACTGAATGCAGAAAAAGTTTCTAAAATATTTTACTACATTCACTTTTCAAATTATAGCATGAGCAGCATAATTTAAAATTACTGGCTGTTAAGCTAGAGTCTGAGGTTTTTTGTGTAGATTTTTTTGGACATTATTTAATAACTAAAAGTGACTATTAAAACCTTGAATTTAAGTAATATATATACTATTTNTATATATATATATATATATGGGTTTGTATAAATATATCACTCAAAACCAACACCAGCACATAAGAAAAAAGGAAAAAATTTACAAATGTTTTCATCTATGTGAAATAGACATTTCCTATAGCAAATCTGGTAACTAGGAGTTTCTTTAAAGAAACTTCCATTTTTTACAATGAACTTCCTTGCTGATGGTAAACTGTTTGCATCTCTTGCATTAATACATTTATCTTCTAACCTAATTCTATATATTTCAATTTTTTCAGCATTTAGTGCCAATGTTGGGGGTCTTAACTATCTCTGCCTTCAGTTTGTGACATCTGGGATAGTACCATATTGTAAAGGCCCCTTTTTTACACTATATTTATGTTCTTTAAGTCTATCTCCTAATTTTCTTTTGGTGACACTAATATAATTCTTCTCTATTCCTAACTGCTTGTTTCCATAAGGTATTTTGCACACACTTGCTTTCTTCTCTTTCATTAATGTATCTTTTTCATTTTTCAATATACTGTAAATATTTGGTGCTCTTGAAAATTAGTTTAGAGCTCTTATGATTTGCCATTTCTTTCATAATGTTCTTCATTCTTGTTAAAAGTAAACTGTGACTGTACTGAGTCTACTGTTTTGAATTTTTGGTCTGCTTCTTTCATAGCTTCTAATCACTTCTTTTATCATGCTACTTTTGTATACCACGGTTTGGGCCATTTCTTTAATTCTACTAAGTTCCTTCAGTCTTATATTCAGTACACTACTGCAATACAAATATGCTCTTCTAAACAAGTGACCAGAATGCTGCCACAGTATATTTTCTTAAGGCATTATGTATTTGAACTGAAACTATTTGACTGACTGAAAAATTTTTGCTGTAAATAAAACAACAAAAATAATTATGCTATAAAAATGTTCATTCAATATTAAAATTAATGTAAAGTTTTAATAAAGATAAAACAGTTCAATACTTCAAAAAATTTTAAACAAAAGAAATAAAAAGAAGTGTATAGTGTCTTGCTTGTGTATTATTTTGAGATTTTTTAAGCACAGGTTTTATATAAATCTCTTTTTTATTTTATTTAATGAAGATTAAATAAATGATATTTGAAAGTAAATAAAGTATTTACAATAAATTCATTTTTAGATTTTATTAACTGAAGGATGTGATAGCAGCATTGCAAAATTAATACAAGACAATAGAGGGAAAACTATACTTCATGAAGCAGCATTACAAAATCATATGCCTATTGAACGTCAAAAGGAATTGATTAATTTTTTGATTGTTCATTGTTCTGAATTGCTAGAAGTGAAAACTAAAGATGGAAAATTACCTTATCAACTAGTAACACCTGACAGATTATTGGTAAGAACTTTCATTAAAAAAATTTTTTATAGTGCTTTAATTATAATATCATATATTTATATCCATCAAATAATTAAGCCAGATTTATTATTAGGCTGCATTTTGGCTAATTAAATGTACAAAAGCTATGTAATTTGGACTAAAGGTAGATGGTTAAATTACTATCTTGTATTAAATTTAATCATTAGAATTAAATAAATAAATTTAGAGTATTCTGGATGAAACGATCAGTTTGGAACAAGACCCGAACCTACAACTTCTACTTAGCATGCATATGGGTTCTGCAAACAGTCATTGGGTACTGTTTAAGTAGATATGTAAACATGTACACCACAATGATTGCATGGACAGCACATGTTCATCTTATTTTCATGCAATCTGATGTACTATTAGTTTCATTCAGATGTCTCTCATCATTGATATGATTTTACAATTTGGAAACTTGTGCATATAACCTTGTAGCTACATGAGCATTGCAGTGACATTCTCCATACATAAAAACTATTTCATTATGTTCCTCATTTGTGAATCAGCCCATTGTACTCATACAAAGTAATGTCATAAAAAAGTAAAGAACATGAACATAAATAATGGTTGGTTATATGCAGGGCCTGGCCCATTCATATAGGCAAACTAGGCGATGGCCTAGGGCGCTTGAATTTGGGGGGGCGGCATGGCAAAAGTACATGCTTAAATTACAATAAATAATGAAAAAAATAAATGTTTTTTGATCACAATCCTTTCTTGCGTGTTGACCCGTGAGTCGCCATTTTGAAAGTAGCGCCATAGTCTCACAATTGCGATATTGCGTGCTGCATATTGAATAAAAATTAGATATTCTTGGGGCGATATCAAAGTCATTTGCCTAGGGTGCTGAGTTTGCTCAGGCCAACAGTGGTTATATGTATACTTGCCTTGATGTAGCTCTGAAGCAATTATTATTTGCATGAAATGTTTGCAATACATTTCATGCAAATAATAATTTGGTTAAGTACATTTTATATTTCATTTTAGTCTGATTACTATTCAGTTGTTTCTATATTTACTATTTAATTATAAAAATAGTGCACACATAGCCTTTTCACTTTCCAGCACAATTATATAATGATTAGACAAATGTTTTCAAACTGCTTTATGGATCAACTTCAGGCTACCTATATATTAATGTATTTTTGTTCTATTTCTGGTACATTAAAATATTCAAAATATGTCTATAATAATTTTTAAATTTTGGAATTAACATAAATATTTAAATTTTGTTCTTTTTAATGTTTAATCACAAATAAATGTACATTAAAATAATTACTTATTATATATAAACAAAAATGGGGGAGATGTTATGAGTGCTGTTCTGTTATGTTTAGTTTTGGTTTTAATTTTGTTTGGGAGTTGTCGTAATATGACCTCCATGTGGTTGATAATAAGTCATAATCCTTGTGGTTTAAACAGATCTTGTTCAGTATTGTTTTATAAATTTCAAATATCTCTAAAGTTCTTGTCTTGTTCCTTTTACACTTTGATTGGTTTGGAACCTTCAAGTTTAGTCTCTGTCCTTGGTTCAGAGGCATATATGGCTAGTGTGGTGGATTGTATTTTTCTTTTTAATATTGTATCTGTGTTCATTTATTCTACTAGAAATTTATCTATTTGTACTCCCAATGTAAATCAGATCACGATCAAATCTATTGTCCTTAATTGGAACTTGATATATACCTGGTGTTTTAGATAAGATTGTGTCCTTGCTATTGTGTAGAAGTTGGTCCATGCTATTATGTTGATATGCAAGTTTGGCTCGTATTTTGCTGTTTCTTCATATAATGATTTAAACCTTTAAATCAAAGTCCACTATCACCCATCTAGACTTAGCTGGAGTGTTTTGTTGTACAACATTAGTATTAGGTTGGATTGCTCACCATTATTGATGTATCTTTGAATTAGATATTGTTTGAGTGATGCTGGATATCCATGAGCTAGACTATATCTATTATGTTTTTTAATTCTTATTAGTACAGTATGTGAATGCTTGTTTTATCAATATTCAGAATTCAGCTACTTTGTACAATTAAGAGCCATTTGAGTCTACTGGTATGAAGAAGGGCATATCACCTAGTTAGCATTGATGCTTTTCTCTTTTAACTTAATGTTTATATCCTAGGAAGTGTACTGATCTAACTAGTCTAACTCAAGTGTAAAACTGTATGAATTAGTGTTAATTCTCTATACAAAAGAATTTATATCCAGTCTTGATTTCCAGATTATATAATCCATATACCTCATGTAATGTTATATTTGATAGAAATTCTGGTAATATTTTTTCTCAAGAGTTCAGATGACAAATCTACATAGGTATCAAGATGGAGCTACCCATGGGTACACTGAATTGCTGTAAGACTGTGATGTCATTATATTTGAAAAATGATGTATAAGATAGTATGTGTGCAAGCTCTATGTTTTTGGTATAATAAGGACAGGCCCTTTGATTTGCTGGATTTCGAACTTCGTTTTGATGCTATGTTGGTTATTGCAGAAAGCTCCAATTTAGGTTCTAATTCCGGACAGCAGGTGTTCTTTATAGCAGCAATGTTGGGAGGAATGAGTTGTGCATAATCAAACATTGGAGTAGGTATATGTTTCGGACCTTGTGATATTATTTGATGAATATTTGCTGGTACGTTTGCATTTGCAAAATTATAATATGGAACTTCAATAATATTACTTCGTTTATGGCAGGACGTTTTCCGTAACCAATAATATTTACTATTCAATTTCTTCCTAATTTCTCGTGCATTTTTGTTGGCAATATATCTTATTTTGTCCAGTTGTTGGTACAGAATAGACGGATCACACTGCCTGTCGAAAAAGAGATGGGCCAGATACATCTTATCTTCTTCTTCCGATATCTTTCTGCATTTATTCTTAATAAGTCTTGCTAGGAGACTTTGTTCCATTCGAGGTAATAGCGAATTCGAGTTTATTTATTCAATTTTATTAATTTATTCTATATTCCAACCACGCGCATTACGTAATTTGGAAAGTCCGTTAAAAGCTATCACTTCGAAAATTAAGGTATTCGATTTCGCCTGAAGACGACGGTTGTAAACTGTTGAAAGTACTAGTGAGTACGTCTGAAATTTAACAAATCGCTGTCAATAACGCCGCAACACGGAAGTGTCAAATTTTAATTTATAAACGTGGCGTGAAGTGAACTACAATTTCATTCATGGAAACTAAAAAACACTTCTTTGCTTTATTGGATACCAGAACGTCGTGGTTGAGACAAAAAGCCCATCTTTGGTTTTTACTAAAATGTCGAAAGAACGGACTAATCCCCAAGTGCATTTCTTTTAAATACCAAGCATTTCCAATAGAAGTTCGAATTCGCTATTACCTCGAATGGAACGAAGTCTCCTAGCAAGACTTATTAAGAATAAATGCAGAAAGATATCGGAAGAAGAAGATACGATGTATCTGGCCCATCTCTTTTTCGACAGGCAGTGTGATCCGTCTATTCTGTACCAACAACTGGACAAAATAAGATATATTGCCAACAAAAATGCACGAGAAATTAGGAAGAAATTGAATAGTAAATATTATTGGTTACGGAAAACGTCCTGCCATAAACGAAGTAATATTATTGAAGTTCCATATTATAATTTTGCAAATGCAAACGTACCAGCAAATATTCATCAAATAATATCACAAGGTCCGAAACATATACCTACTCCAATGTTTGATTATGCACAACTCATTCCTCCCAACATTGCTGCTATAAAGAACACCTGCTGTCCGGAATTACAACCTAAATTGGAGCTTTCTGCAATAACCAACATAGCATCAAAACGAAGTTCGAAATCCAGCAAATCAAATGCACAAACTGCTAGGGTAGTTAAATCGTATCTTACAAGGACAGGCCCACTTTCTCAAGTAAAAAAATCACTCAGTGTGCAGAAGCAGGGTTGCATGTATATTGATTAGTACAGTGAAACAATCTAACACTGTGAAGTATTCTTCCCAACTAAAGTGATATTGTTTAATCTAGTAACTAATTTTTGTGGATCAGTACAGAGAAATCATAGTCCTGTAAGGACTCTGCTAAGATCTTATATAATTGATTTTCTAATAATAGCATAAGTGATTTAGCTTTGTCTACATGAAGGCAAATAAAAAGAATGAAATTTAAATTTTGTGTTAATTCCAAAATTTAAAAATTGCTGTAAATATATTTTGAATATTTTATGTTCTAGAAATAGAACAAAAATGCATTAATGTATAGGTAAGTCTGAAGTTGATTTGTAAAGCAGTTTGAAAACATTTGTCCAATTATTAAGTAATTGTGCTGGAAAGTGAAAAGTTGTGTGCATGATATTTTTGGAATTATTTTTCAGCTTAAATTTCCTTTATGCATATTTAATCATATCATTTGCATATCTTTATCATTGCTAACCTAAACATAATTGTACATTCAACTATTCCTGCATTATGTTTTTTATTCAGTGATGCATTTTAACCCCCTGCATGTTGTGATGTGAAGTATTAACATGCCATATTTCACAGCTTGTTCCAGGATCCCACTTAGTATTTTAGAATGCACTAAAACTAACAGTAGAGTTGTCTTTTTCCCTACATATAGTTTGTATGGAAAAAGACATGTAGGTTATGTTATTACAATAGCTTTATTAACTTAAAGCAGTGTTTTTCAACCTGTGGGTCGCGACCCCCCTGGGGGTCACAAAGCCTTACACGGGATCGCAGGTAAAAGAAAAAGACAAGTGTTTGTAGGTCCTACACTACATTAAAAAACTACAATTTCAGTGAGGCTATACCTGTTTATTTTACAGTACAATTGGTTTTTTGATTGATATTTAGGCCTCAACTGGGGGTGTAGCCAGGGAGGGGCCTGGGATCGCAGAAAATCATAGCCGAAAAAGTGTGAGCTGATTTGCAAAAAGAAATAAAAAGTAGAAGCTGTAAATCGTGTTCTTATAAAAAAAAAAACGTCAGCGGCTCCCCATGCCCAATGTTATAATTAAAGGAAGTCTCATACTTTATCTGTGTTATTGTCAACTCTTATGAAATTTTCGTTTAGATCAACAATAATTTGTCTCAACAGGAAGAAAATTAAATACATAGTTTTTAAATTCACTGATATAGTTTTAATATGGCCCCGGGGGTCGGCAGAATTTTTAACTTGTAAAGGCGTCGCGCATTCAAGAAGGTTGAAAAACACTGACTTAAAGGAATGTAATAGTACAGTGCACTTAGGTATAATCTTGTAATTGTTGAAATTGCCAGCCTTTATTATCTATATATTCTTGTAGTTTACTTGCTACACTCAAGCACACTTTAGCACAGAGTTCTTTATTGTCATCACTTTCTTGACAGGCTTATCTGATACAGCAAATCATATCATGCACAGTGTATTGTTTTCATGAAAAGATTTTATCTTTGATAGCGGCCAAAAGAATTGGGTGAGTTCTGGTGATCTTGGTGACCATTTCATTTCATTGACTTATCCATCTCTTGGGTAATTGTTCAAGAAACTGACACATTGTTATTGGCATAGTATAGAGAACCCCATCTTGTTGAAAGGTATAGCATCATTATCATGCTGTCTGTAATTGTGATAAAACAGTGTCAATCAGCATGTTAAGAAGACAAATAATACAAATAAATAATAATAAAAAAATAAACTGCATTTTCCGTACTCTCAACAGTAAATTTACTTTTTCCAACCCTTGTTTGTATTTTTCATATGCTGCAACTTTGAAATAGACAATGTTTTCCTATTTTCATAAATAGTTGAGATTATAACTTATAAATAGTTGAAATTTATGTCTCCTCTCAGCCCTTCTATCATAGAGGGCTGAGAGGAGACATAAATTTGCACTATTGTTTAGTGCATGTTCAACATAATATACTGGTGTGCAAAACTTAAGCAACAATTATTTTTTTGCTATAACTGTGCAAGAAATTACCTGGGAGATGTTCAAATTCAGAATGCAGAGAGTATTTCATACTTAAAGGATGAAAAAAGCATACTAGCTCAAAAATGAATAGAACACATACAGTATGGAATCAAAGCTTTCTTCTTATTGTAGTCTTGCACTGTGCACACTTACTGCACATGTTCTACATGCCCTCATGTCAGCTGTGATGGCTTCTTCCTGATGATATGCCCCAGTAGACCTAGGTCTGTTAGGCGATGTTAGAGGGTCAAGGCACAGACAAATTAAATTAAGGACTTTACAAATCTGGTTAAATTTTAGTAACAAAGATTTAATCATAAATATTTACAAAACATTCATCTGTTCTAAAACATGAGAAGAACATAAATCTATTTAAATTTACAAGATTATGGAACACATACACTGTACAAGAGGAAGGATTGAAGATATTACTTCTTCTTTTTAAAAAGACACAATAATCAACATACCGACAAAAATAACGGTTTTCGGAGGTCCTTCGATGTTTCCTGTTTTAATATCTTGCACTTATTTTGTGAACAACGGGCGTATTCTCTACGATGAATTTGGATTCCGTTGTCTTCATCTGAAAGTTCACACGTGTCAGTCCTTTTTTTCTTTATTCTTACACCACATAGTCTGTTGATCACTCCAGAAACAGGAACTGGAAAAAGTTCCCTTTTGGACGGGAGTTCCAATATTTATACTTCCTGCCATTGGGTGTGATGTGAAACACACGTGATGTTGGTCATTGACCAATCAACAAGCTCGACGGTTCAAACCTGTCCACAATCCGGTACCATAAAATAAAACGGAATTTTACAACAAAACCCGACATGACACACATCATATATACATAAAATAAACTATACATAGTGCTTGGGCACTACACTGAATACAGATCACCACTCTACTGAGTTGGGTGTTAATCGTAATGACTGCAATACAATTTTCTACAATTTCATGGCTGTCTGCTTAAAAATTATATTGTTGCTTAAGTTTTACACACCAGTGTACATTGGCAAAAAGTCTACCCTATTACTTTTTGAATTAGCTGGAAAGAGACTTTTGTTACCACTCTGTACAGTACATTAATTATAATTTAATGACTACAACTGTATCATTTGGGATGACTAAATTTTTTTATAAAAAAGTTTTTAATACTTCATTAAATCATTGTAATCTTCTATATAAATTGAAAATTCAAAAAATTTATTGAACTATTTTATAAAAAATTAAAGATAATTGAAGAAAAAATTGAAAATGAAGATGTTTCTCAAGAAAAGATTTACGTTACCATAATTTCAGTTGTATAACCTGCAGCAGTATATATATCCCTCAGAAAATTGCAAGAACAAAAGTAAAACCTTTGTATAACCCATCCTACCATATGTTTCATGCTTCTTAGGTGGCCATTGAAAGCAAGATAATTTCCAGTTCAGAAGTTACATTTCAAGCATTTAAATTACCAAACGATCGCCTAAATATCGGGCTATAATTAAATGATTAGAATAAAGTAATTTGACATTAGAGGTAGGCGTTAGGCGCCATCTCTTAAGTAAATTAATAATTAAAATTAAATAAATAAATTATTAAATAAATTTAGAATCTTCTGGAATAAAAGAACTGGCCCGGGGCGGGACTCGAACCCGCAGCCTCCGCTTGCCGTGCGGCGCGCTTACCAGTTACGCTACCCAGACCCTCGAGCTAGTCTTCGCTTCCAGAAGTATATTAGATTTAGATATAACCTTACTTGGTTAAATACATCACTGACTGGGGACGACTCCTTCGCCCACGGCCATAGCGGCACTCAGCCAGCTAACGCAACACCCGGCGAGGTATATATATATATATAAATCAACAACTCATAGCCCGAGTAGTAAATACATCACCAAACGATCGCCTAAATATCGGGCTATAATANTATATTCGTAATATTCGATATTCATCACCTTTTGATGACTTTTTTATTTTTCCATATTCGTCAGTATTTTCTATATTCATCATCATTCCCAACACCGGAAGTGGTACTACAATTGCATGCTCGCGCCAGCTAGCCGTGTTAGATTAGTGTTGCCAATTTAGCTAATTTTTTGCTAATTTAGTGGATTTATGAACATAAATAAAATTAATAATTAATTTTAAGTATTAATTTACTTAAGAGATGGCGCCTAATGCCTACCTCCGATGTCAAATTACTTTATTCCAATCATTTAATTATAGCCCAATATTTAGGCGATCGTTTAGTAATTTATTATATACTATTCGGGCTTTGAGTTGTTGTTATTTCAAGCATTACTTTTTTGATTCATTTTTGTTAGTAAATAATTCTAGATATATAAACAACCAAGCCCAAATATTCTATAATAATCATATGAATTTCTGGATTATTCAGCCATTAGTTTGGATGAATATTAATAATTAATATGAAATATTTTTTTCTAAAAATAGATGGTTAGGCTGCAGGTCTAATACATTTTGGTTTATCTAAAGAAAAAAAACCTATTCCAGCAATTATTTTTTAATTTTAATGTTATTGTTAATTGTCTACTTGGACTTTACTTATTAATAGGACTTAATACTGGTGTTTAAAGATTGGCACAGCAATGAGAGTTAGTTCAGGAAAGAACAAAATTTCTTTATTATATCACCTGTAGTAATAATTTCTGTACACATATTATACGTGTTTCAGGCTAGCATGCCCCTCATCAGCAGTACTACTTCAATACACTAAAAAGGTAACAACAATAAAACAAATAAGTTACTGTATAAGTTAAAAAATTTTTCACTTAGCCATAAAAAACAATTTTAAAACTTACTGTAAATACATATTCCAATCCCGAGTATAAATGTATCTTTCTCGTTGTATAATTAAACATTTCACTATATAATTAAATTAAATAAATATAGTAAATAAAGGTTGTAAATTATTAAAAACTAACAACAACATATAAGAAACCAAAAAACTTGCATCTATTTTTCACCATTCAACAGTGTTATGTTAGGGAGACTGTTAACTATGCTTTTTTATAAACGTCATCAAGTATGGTGCTCCAGGATTGGTGGATTATACAACCCAAATTATTGTTTATTCTATTTCTTTCTTTCTTTATGTTTAAATGTTTGTATAATTGACGTTTGTAATTATTTGATTCTTTTTTCTTAATTTTTATAGTATCTTTGTTGATTTGGCACCCATAACTATTGCAGTGTTCTGCTACTGCAGAATTTGCATAATTACCTCTTATTG
The DNA here is from genome assembly GCF_000671375.1 of Centruroides sculpturatus. Taxonomy (NCBI): domain Eukaryota; kingdom Metazoa; phylum Arthropoda; class Arachnida; order Scorpiones; family Buthidae; genus Centruroides; species Centruroides sculpturatus. The sequence goes on along the minus strand of NW_019385305.1, from coordinate 475,337 downwards.
CACATATGTGCTCTTTTATTCTTGTGCTTAATTTTTTTTTTGTTTCTCCTATATAAGTTTTGACCGGATCACAGCTGCAATTGAATGAATACACAATTTCTTTTTCTTCCATTAAATCTAATTTTTTATCTACCCTATGATATAAATATCTTTTAAATAAATTATTTTTTTCCGGTATTAAATTCACTTTTCCATTTAGTATATTTTTAACTCTTTCAAACAGTTTAGGTACATACATCAAATTTACACATTTTCTATCTTTTTTAAATTTTCTATTTTTATTGTCATTATTATTAGTTCAGTTTAACCATTTTTCTAATATTTTTTTGGGGTAACTATTCAGTAAGAACATTTTTATGACATGTTCTATTTCCATCTCTTGATTTTCTAATTTACTAGTTCTGTTTTTAATTTTTTTTATGTACATTTTAAAGATGTTAAATTTCATAGCTTGTGGAACATTGGTTTTATAATTTAGTACTTTTGGTATTTGCGTAGGTTTTATAAATTTTCTGAATTCTAATTTATTGTCAGTTCTATTAATGGTTATGTCTAAATAATTTAAACTATTATTACACTNGCTCCAGGATTGGTGGATTATACGACCCAAATTATTGTTTATTCTATTTCTTTCTTTCTTTATGTTTAAATGTTCGTATAATTGACGTTTGTAATTATTTGATTCTTTTTTCTTAATTTTTATAGTATCTTTGTTGATTTGGCACCCATAACTATTGCAGTGTTCTGCTACTGCAGAATTTGCATAATTACCTCTTATTGCACATATGTGCTCTTTTATTCTTGTGCTTAATTTTTTTTTTGTTTCTCCTATATAAGTTTTGACCGGATCACAGCTGCAATTGAATGAATACACAATTTCTTTTTCTTCCATTAAATCTAATTTTTTATCTACCCTATGATATAAATATCTTTTAAATAAATTATTTTTTTCCGGTATTAAATTCACTTTTCCATTTAGTATATTTTTAACTCTTTCAAACAGTTTAGGTACATACATCAAATTTACACATTTTCTATCTTTTTTAAATTTTCTATTTTTATTGTCATTATTATTAGTTCAGTTTAACCATTTTTCTAATATTTTTTTGGGGTAACTATTCAGTAAGAACATTTTTATGACATGTTCTATTTCCATCTCTTGATTTTCTAATTTACTAGTTCTGTTTTTAATTTTTTTTATGTACATTTTAAAGATGTTAAATTTCATAGCTTGTGAAACATTGGTTTTATAATTTAGTACTTTTGGTATTTGCGTAGGTTTTATAAATTTTCTGAATTCTAATTTATTGTCAGTTCTATTAATGGTTATGTCTAAATAATTTAAACTATTATTACACTCTGTTTCGGCTTCAAATTGTATGTTTGAAACAAAGATAATAATAACAATTTTAATAAGAACCAAAGAAAATACACAGATATATTTGATAGCAAGCATGCCTAAAGTTCCCCTAATTATACTAGGCCGTTCGAGAGAGAGAGAGTTTACAAGCGAATCGCGGGTTGATAAATACCTTTCTTCTGAGTCAAAGATCTGTAGTAAGATGACACCACTGATAGAATGTTCGATCAACGGGTTCTGGGTCTTGTCCGTTTACAGGAGCATTGAGGTATGGAGACACGGAAGAGGAGCTGATATCCATAAAAAGGCACGATCGTTAACACGGTTTCAATTCTGGATTCCTGGTCACGGTATTACTCCTTGAGGACGACTTTGGTGGACGGACTTTGGAAGACGACTGACTTCGGGTGTTTTTTTTGTTCTCTCTTGTTATTCCGCTAGGGTTTTTCCCGTCAGGTCAGGAGGTTGTTGTTAAGGGTCTGGCATCCAATGTGGGCACTTTATCCAAAGTTCCGGGTGACATATCACTGACTAGCTGGATCCTCCTCAATAAGGAACCAACTCTGTGGGAAATAATTTTTTATGGCTTTTAGCCTAACTTGATAAAACACTCAAAGTTAAGAATTTCCCAATAATTAAAGTTTAAAATAACACTTTAATGGGGGGTCGGTTCGTCCCTCACAGTGTTTACACATTGTTCACAATCGCAGGAACACAATTAATGTGAGCAGAGTTGATCTTTTCTTTAAGATCAACTCTGCTCTGCTTGTGAATATGTAAACTGATTAAAAACCCCTCTTGCACCAGATTCTTGTAAAAATATTTCTTGAAAAAATTAAAAAAAAAAACTGCTGATGTTAGTTGTATTCTTATGGTCATGAAAATGTGAGACATCAAATTTTTATTTGTATTTAGTCTTCAATTTGTAATATTTTAAAATATATTTTATCCTAGATTTTTTTAATTTAGAAAATAACTTTATCATTGATATTAAAATTATTTTCTGTTTAATTTTGTTCAAAATGTTGTAACCTTTTAAACAGAATTTCTTCATGAGTTTCATTTGTTTTAATAATTTATTTTGTATTTTTGTTTCTTATATTTTGTATTAATGAATTAACTGTATTAATCTATATTAATTATAAGTATTTATTAAAAAGTTAAATCTTAATTCATTAAAACAAGTTAAGGTAATAAAAAACAGTGGCGAGTATATGATAATTAAATATTCAGTGTCATTTCTTGCAAACCTGTGAATAGGTAATTGTCCAATGGGTCAGTCAGTTGCTTGCCACTTACCAGTCTTACAGGGTAAACCAACTTTAACTTGTGATTGAAATTTAAAATTGGCCTGCAATTCTATTAAATGCAAATAATTCATGGGTTATCTACCTGAAAGATAGAATTTATTCATTTTAATTGTCTACAATACCAAGCTTTTAAGATTAAAAGATTTGCTTTCAAGATATGTAACTTTATATTTAAAAAATGATAGTTCGGGAAGAGAAAATTAATTCCTAATGTTACAGTAAAAATGGCTTTATATTCAACAAAATCATATGGAAACTTACAAAAATAAGAAATAAAGTTATGAGTATTTTAATTTTATTTATGCTATAAAATTTGCTTAACTAACCAATACTTATATGGGATTGTATATTATTCTAACTTCTGAAAATTAAATATTTCTTAACTAACTAATTTTTAAATTCCATTTATTTCATATTTTCAAATAATAATTGTAAGACTAAAATCTTACCAGTTAAAGGACATTCTATCTGAATATATCAATAACAAAGATAATGTATTCTAATGGTCTCATATAATACAGAAATTTTATTGTAGACAATATACAATAACAAAGAAAAATATGCAGAAGTTTCTGGATAAAATTGTTTAGCAAAGAACTAATGTTTAGAATTTATTAGGTGTAACTGTTGTGAAACATGTTACAAGATACAAAATATTAAAAATACAAAAATTAAAATGTGACGGTTCTTCTTCATTTATATCCTAGAAGTTAAAGAATAGTTGCAATGTTAAACATTTAAATTTTAAATGTAGAAATTTTAAAATATTCTTTGCATGTTTTTATTTTGGCATTGAAATCATTGAAAAATCAGAGTCTGAAAGGAGAAACTTTCAATGCTACTGAAAAAGATTAATATAATAATAACAAAGGATGTGCCGTCTATGGAGACTGTGAAAGCACTGCTTCCCTTGTATTTTATAAAATATAAATATATATTGTGCAATTATTTTCATATTTTAACATACTTTGAATTAATTAAATAAAATTAATATTTTATTATAATCGAATTATGTATTATCTTATTACAAATTTCTATACATTAAAAAATAATGATAAGATTGCTATTGTATATTCAAATATAAGTTCGTACAGTAGAGCCTCGAAAACTCGGCACTCGATAACCCGGCACTCTGGATAACTCAGCCACACCCTGGCAGGGCAAAAAAATCCTTAGTTAATTAATTTTCATTATAGACAGCTTTGTGCCTTATAAAGTATTTTTCTGAGGTCTGTCTTATGAAGTAAATTACTGTACACAGTGTATTCATTAATTTTCATTTTCATGTAGTAAAGGCTCTATGCCTTTATAAAGGATGTACTTTTCCTTTGTTTAAGGGTATTTGGGCAGTTTATTCTCTGTTGTATTCTCAAGCAAACAATACATGCAAGTACAGTACAATATTTTCTGAGGAAACACGCATACTTATCCTTTTTTAACTCCATTCCCGATAACCTGGCATTTTCACAAACTCAGCCACCCTTCGGTCCACATTAGGCCGAGTTTTCGAGGCTCTACTGTATATGCATATTCCCAATGGAAATGTTGTATTGTTGAATATGGGACAACTTCCACAGCAAAAATATTGAATTGTGTAAAGTGGCCAGATTATATATATTTGCACACACGATTTACAGAGCACCAACCTCTTGCGGTCTAGCTCATGGATGCTACACACCAAAATCATATGCTTCCAATGATTTTATCCAGGGCCAGCGGGATGCCATGACTTCCCATTTTCCCTCTTTTCTCTCCTCCTTTCTCCCTTCCCTTCCTCCCACCTCTACCAAACCTTCCTCATTTTTCACCCTCTTACTTCTTCCAAACTGGATAATACCTTTTGAGTGGTGCCTGGTCTTCATCTTCTATTAAATGTAAATCTTAAAATCTATTCAGGGCCAGCACAGCTTCCCTATCATCACATACACACCACTGCGAAGTATTTATATTTTCAATATCAAAAGTAATTTGTTATTTAAAATAATTGTTATAAATTTGAATAAAATTAAATATTTTGATGTATAAAACAAATTTTTTTTAAAATTTATTATATCCTATGCAAGTAATATTTTAGTTCTTATGTCATTAAAAAATCTGTCTTTCTGCTTTGTATTTTAAAAAGAATTTGATAATAAGAATTTGAATTATATAAATTTAGTACATAAAGTTGTAAGTTTTAACTTTTTTATAATAATTATGAAATAAAAATGAAAATGATACTATTGATAATTTTTTTCCAGGTAAAAAATGAACTTCAGTGTAAGTGGGATAACAACTGTGGTTACGTCAAAATATAAAGAATTTTAAACAATTAAGCATTCTATATATGATTGATTTTTCCCCTCTTCTTCTTATATATATTTTAGAAGAAGAAAATATTTTGATTTGATAAATAAATATAAATGAAGTATATCATTTAAATTAATATATTCAAATGAAATATATCATTTTAAATTATAAATTTCATTAACTGATGTGTAAAAACCAATATATTTTTATATAGTTATAATTTGTAAAATTTTTATTAAATCTGAAAGTTTAATTTGTTGTTATGATACATATAAAAATTATTGTTTGGAAATTATGATTAATTTAGTTATAGAGTACAAAAATTGCCAATTTTTATTCAGTCTACCTTATTTAGTGCTTATTACTTAATTGAAAATAAGCTAGTGTTATGTGAATAATTTCTATCTCCCATACATGACAATGACTCATTAGTGGACTTTTCTGTTATTAGTATAAAAAAACCAGATTAAACCAAATAACAAAATTATGATAACAAAGTACCAGGTAAAACAGATGTCCAAAATGATTCTAATTTGGGAAAATGCAAATCTACTATTGTACTTGTTTTTTTTTAATAATGATGTGATTATTGTTAATTTAATTCTTACTTTAAAATTTTTATAGCATACTATTTGCTAATATATCACATGAAATACCTGTATGTTAAAATATTTTATACAATCTTTGTATTAATACTCTTGGTAAAACAATAAAATTATTTTATATCTGTTTATTAAATAAATTTATTAATCAAATAGTTAGTTGTGAAAATATTTACATTATAAAATAATGTTTTAGAACAGAATATAAAATTTAAATTTCCTATAGTTTTAATTTGAAACATTCACCNAGTACAGTAGAGCCTCGAAAACTCGGCACTCGATAACCCGGCACTCTGGATAACTCAGCCACACCCTGGCAGGGCAAAAAAATCCTTAGTTAATTAATTTTCATTATAGACAGCTTTGTGCCTTATAAAGTATTTTTCTGAGGTCTGTCTTATGAAGTAAATTACTGTACACAGTGTATTCATTAATTTTCATTTTCATGTAGTAAAGGCTCTATGCCTTTATAAAGGATGTACTTTTCCTTTGTTTAAGGGTATTTGGGCAGTTTATTCTCTGTTGTATTCTCAAGCAAACAATACATGCAAGTACAGTACAATATTTTCTGAGGAAACACGCATACTTATCCTTTTTTAACTCCATTCCCGATAACCTGGCATTTTCACAAACTCAGCCACCCTTCGGTCCACATTAGGCCGAGTTTTCGAGGCTCTACTGTATATGCATATTCCCAATGGAAATGTTGTATTGTTGAATATGGGACAACTTCCACAGCAAAAATATTGAATTGTGTAAAGTGGCCAGATTATATATATTTGCACACACGATTTACAGAGCACCAACCTCTTGCGGTCTAGCTCATGGATGCTACACACCAAAATCATATGCTTCCAATGATTTTATCCAGGGCCAGCGGGATGCCATGACTTCCCATTTTCCCTCTTTTCTCTCCTCCTTTCTCCCTTCCCTTCCTCCCACCTCTACCAAACCTTCCTCATTTTTCACCCTCTTACTTCTTCCAAACTGGATAATACCTTTTGAGTGGTGCCTGGTCTTCATCTTCTATTAAATGTAAATCTTAAAATCTATTCAGGGCCAGCACAGCTTCCCTATCATCACATACACACCACTGCGAAGTATTTATATTTTCAATATCAAAAGTAATTTGTTATTTAAAATAATTGTTATAAATTTGAATAAAATTAAATATTTTGATGTATAAAACAAATTTTTTTTAAAATTTATTATATCCTATGCAAGTAATATTTTAGTTCTTATGTCATTAAAAAATCTGTCTTTCTGCTTTGTATTTTAAAAAGAATTTGATAATAAGAATTTGAATTATATAAATTTAGTACATAAAGTTGTAAGTTTTAACTTTTTTATAATAATTATGAAATAAAAATGAAAATGATACTATTGATAATTTTTTTCCAGGTAAAAAATGAACTTCAGTGTAAGTGGGATAACAACTGTGGTTACGTTAAAATATAAAGAATTTTAAACAATTAAGCATTCTATATATGATTGATTTTTCCCCTCTTCTTCTTATATATATTTTAGAAGAAGAAAATATTTTGATTTGATAAATAAATATAAATGAAGTATATCATTTAAATTAATATATTCAAATGAAATATATCATTTTAAATTATAAATTTCATTAACTGATGTGTAAAAACCAATATATTTTTATATAGTTATAATTTGTAAAATTTTTATTAAATCTGAAAGTTTAATTTGTTGTTATGATACATATAAAAATTATTGTTTGGAAATTATGATTAATTTAGTTATAGAGTACAAAAATTGCCAATTTTTATTCAGTCTACCTTATTTAGTGCTTATTACTTAATTGAAAATAAGCTAGTGTTATGTGAATAATTTCTATCTCCCATACATGACAATGACTCATTAGTGGACTTTTCTGTTATTAGTATAAAAAAACCAGATTAAACCAAATAACAAAATTATGATAACAAAGTACCAGGTAAAACAGATGTCCAAAATGATTCTAATTTGGGAAAATGCAAATCTACTATTGTACTTGTTTTTTTTTAATAATGATGTGATTATTGTTAATTTAATTCTTACTTTAAAATTTTTATAGCATACTATTTGCTANCCTTTCTCCCTTCCCTTCCTCCCACCTCTACCAAACCTTCCTCATTTTTCACCCTCTTACTTCTTCCAAACTGGATAATACCTTTTGAGTGGTGCCTGGTCTTCATCTTCTATTAAATGTAAATCTTAAAATCTATTCAGGGCCAGCACAGCTTCCCTATCATCACATACACACCACTGCGAAGTATTTATATTTTCAATATCAAAAGTAATTTGTTATTTAAAATAATTGTTATAAATTTGAATAAAATTAAATATTTTGATGTATAAAACAAATTTTTTTTAAAATTTATTATATCCTATGCAAGTAATATTTTAGTTCTTATGTCATTAAAAAATCTGTCTTTCTGCTTTGTATTTTAAAAAGAATTTGATAATAAGAATTTGAATTATATAAATTTAGTACATAAAGTTGTAAGTTTTAACTTTTTTATAATAATTATGAAATAAAAATGAAAATGATACTATTGATAATTTTTTTCCAGGTAAAAAATGAACTTCAGTGTAAGTGGGATAACAACTGTGGTTACGTTAAAATATAAAGAATTTTAAACAATTAAGCATTCTATATATGATTGATTTTTCCCCTCTTCTTCTTATATATATTTTAGAAGAAGAAAATATTTTGATTTGATAAATAAATATAAATGAAGTATATCATTTAAATTAATATATTCAAATGAAATATATCATTTTAAATTATAAATTTCATTAACTGATGTGTAAAAACCAATATATTTTTATATAGTTATAATTTGTAAAATTTTTATTAAATCTGAAAGTTTAATTTGTTGTTATGATACATATAAAAATTATTGTTTGGAAATTATGATTAATTTAGTTATAGAGTACAAAAATTGCCAATTTTTATTCAGTCTACCTTATTTAGTGCTTATTACTTAATTGAAAATAAGCTAGTGTTATGTGAATAATTTCTATCTCCCATACATGACAATGACTCATTAGTGGACTTTTCTGTTATTAGTATAAAAAAACCAGATTAAACCAAATAACAAAATTATGATAACAAAGTACCAGGTAAAACAGATGTCCAAAATGATTCTAATTTGGGAAAATGCAAATCTACTATTGTACTTGTTTTTTTTTAATAATGATGTGATTATTGTTAATTTAATTCTTACTTTAAAATTTTTATAGCATACTATTTGCTAATATATCACATGAAATACCTGTATGTTAAAATATTTTATACAATCTTTGTATTAATACTCTTGGTAAAACAATAAAATTATTTTATATCTGTTTATTAAATAAATTTATTAATCAAATAGTTAGTTGTGAAAATATTTACATTATAAAATAATGTTTTAAAACAGAATATAAAATTTAAATTTCCTATAGTTTTAATTTGAAACATTCACCAACAAAAATACAAAAACTAATTTTGTTCTTTTATTTAAGCTTTATTAAAATTCAGTATATATTTCGATTATTTAAATTAGAAATAATTCAATAATTTAATATATTCTTTAATAATTCCTTGTCATAGAAAATTATAATTTTTAAAGCTTATCAAAACAAATAAATAAAGTTCAAACTGCTTTGTGGTGAATTAATAATCCAAAACAAAGCAGTTTGGCCAGAACTAGGCTGTTAAGCCATCATCTCTCAATAAATTTAAAAATTATAAAAAATATTCATATTTATTAATGTAGCATATTTTATTATACACGATTAATCTTCTAGTATTTCTGAAGATGAATTTATTCAAAAATTGTTTTAATTACAGTAAACTCTGCATAACTTAGACAAATTTTTGAAACAGTAATTTAAAATTTATTGATAATAGAAAAATTATAATTAACAAGTGTGTTCAATATCCAGAAGTCTTTATGATACAGTAAATTATATTACTGTAGTCTGTGAGTTACTAAAGATTATATAATGCTGTATATTGTAGTCATGAAATTTTTTTAGTTTATTTCTTGTAATAAATTCAGCAGTATAATCTTAACTGAGTGAAATTTCTGTAGAGCTGATTATAATAAATTATTGTTCTATACATTCATGTTCTCATTTTCCATGTTGTCATAATCACCCTGTTAATCACCCTGTCAATCTTTACCCCCTATTAGCCTGAGTTAATGGGTGTTTACTATATTTAGTTTTATAGTTATTCAGTTGATTTTTATAATATATGGATATAGATTTATTTCCTAATTTTATAGGAATTTAATTATTTTAGTTTAGACTTTTTGCAGATAAATATTTAGATTCTTTATAATGTGAAATTACAAGAAAGAAATCTCTTTTGAAACAGTTTTAAATTTCATGATTTAAATAAAACTCAATTATTGAAGTTGCTCAATAAAGTTTATCAATTTCATTGACAATTGAAAATTTATGAATTTAATTATTATGATTGATTACATCTGAAAAGATATTAACGTTTAAAGTTTGGTTTAAAATTTTCATGAGGTTTTTCTGTTATGGGGAAAATAGATGGTATTGGGAATTAATGAATTGTCAGAAAATTTTTCTTACAAATAGTTTGTAGTGGGAATAATGGGTCAAAGCCTGTGTGCAAGCAAATGGGGACAAAGCTCTCTAGTATAACATAAATAAGTGCATAAAAATAAATAAATTTACAGAAAATCATTTATACCTGTTAAAATAAAAAAATGCAATTACACATGAAAAAAATCCTAGTATTTTTTTAAGCAAGCACATTTTACTGTTTTGATGTGCACTTGTTTATTTTATACAGTATGCCGCCCGATAACGCGGCGAAAAAAATTGCGACAGTATTCGTATAAAGATGCTAAAAGGGACGCGTGAAACGTCATCGCTGACTCGTGTCGCGACAGGATTGGTCGAATCTGGACCAATAGTAGACGAGCAGCTGAACTAGTTACATGCTAGGGAGAGTTTAGACCGGTAAATTGAGTTTACTATCGTCTGTAAATTATTAACTTAATTTATTTTAACTTTATTCTAATTATATATATACTTTCCAACGTCCAGAGCCACGCTAGGGAAAGTTTAGGCGAATAAGTTGAGTTTACTGTCGTCTTTACAGTATGTAAATTAGGTACCGTAAGTCTAATAAAGCACTAATTTTATACATTTCTTGTGAAAGAAACATTTCTTATTCAACGGCCATAAAAATTATTTCTATTAATGATGTCTCCAAAGTTCAACGAATTTTTCGCAGGAAAATAACTTATCAGAAATCGCGGCCGCCGTTTGGTGCGCTGATCCGCGACGTAAACAAGCTTAAGCAATGGCGACGTCGAACGGTGCACACTCGGTAAGTAATCCTACAATTTTTTTGTTTATGGCATAGTTTATACGGATTATTCCCAAAAAATACGTGTTTTGGAAATGTTGAGTCGAATTAGTCAAGAATCGATTAATTTTATGGAAGAAACCTTTCAAACACGTGTCGGGCTGTGATTGGCTCATGTATTTAAGGATTCCTACAACGCGAAATTCGTATAAAGTGAAACGTATCTACCGCGTTATAGGGGGTCTACTGGTACATTACATTAAATTTGCGGCCGGATAGCCGAGCGGTCAAGGTGGCAGCCTACCGCTCTGGGGGACCCGAGCTCGAATCCAAACTGGTCGTAAAATCCCCAGGAATTTTTCAGGGATGGTCCGTTCAGATATATTGGGCTCCGTCCCTCACCACCCGGCAGCCTCATCGTGGGCCTACCCGAACTCATAATGGGCTTGCAAAAAGAGGCCCTCTTAGTGCCCACAGGGCGGAAAGAATTTTAAAAAAAGTACATTAAATTTGACCATTGACATAAAAAAAAATTCTCAAAGTAATATATTATGACAATTTGGATGACAAATTTTTTTAGCGGTGCCCACAAGATTTTTACCTGTATTAAAGTTTTACATTTTGCTTTGTAGCGCCAAGCTTATCTTTACCAAAGAAAGCCTTCTAAGAAAAAGTTTACTGTCGTCACAAGCATTCACTTGGCGCAACATTTTACATCTCGGATGTCTGTATGGGTATCAATTGTTTTGGTTAATGATTGTGTTATTACATCAAGGCCTTGTGCCTCGTTTAAAAATAGGACTTGTAATAATGTAGTTTCTGATTAGCAAAACGAGGAAGTCTTAGTCAAAAGTCAAAACAAAATAGCTTTAACTAGCATATGAGCCCGGCGTTGCTAGGGCAAAAAGTAACGATAGCGAAGAATAAAATTATTAGATTATAGCCGAACTTACCCGTTTTCACTGGGCGCAAGAATTAGATTTACCTTCTTCCGAGACTAATTAGAGAATTTTTAGATGGGTCTAAAAATATGTTCGATTTCCCGCAAAAACTCAAAATACCTCATCTAAAATACTACAATAGAAGCCGAGTTCTTCAGGATAATCCTTAATTATTATTGAAATTTTAAGCAAATTTATACAATACTAAATAAGAAAATAATAACAAGTATACTNCCTTAATTATTATTGAAATTTTAAGCAAATTTATACAATACTAAATAAGAAAATAATAGCAAGTATACTACATTCCAATAATTTTAAATAACGATTGAAGATTGTAATTAGCTACTTTTACAGCAGTTTTGCTTAATTAGATGATTTTGAAATGGTTGATTTTGCAACTAGCTACTTCTTCTAGTTGCAAATAAAAAAACAAATTTGTACAAAATAATAAAGGTTTTTTTTAAGGTTGAAGTTTCTAGTGTAGAGAGTCCGTTCAAGAGCTTAAATTCTTAGTTCTTTTAATCTTTTGGGAAGTGTAGTAGTAGTAATTTATTTTATTTTAGGGAGACAAAAGCGGAAGCAACCAGTTAAAAGAAGTAGCGAAAGTGATAGCGACGGAGAAGAGAAATAGAAGCAGAATGTTATCGCTTGTACAGCTGCACCTACATCTGCACCTACTGCTGTTTTAAGTGCATCAAGTGGATCTTCGCTACCACCTAGTTGTGGTGCACAGGATCAAACGTATTTTGATAATGATGTGGGTCGTTTGATAATGATGGCTTGGACGTTCGTTTAGTATGACCTGATCTCAAAAAATGGAAGTTTTAAAAAACTGTTGGTCACCTACTCCAAGTTATGACTTTGCTAAGGATGCTATGCAATTAAAAAGAAAGCTGATTGGCGGATTATGCTCCTTGGCTGGCGTATTTCAAGAAATTAAAGGGCGCGTTGTGCATTTACTGTGTGTTGTTTCCACCAACTAATGTGCATGGTGTTTTGGTTTTTTTTTTACAGTGAGGCCCTTTACTTTATAAAGACATGCGCAAATTTGCAAAATTTCGCACGTCATCTCAGTGACAAATCGGCGGCCACAGCAACAAAATGTTTTGTTGAAAATATACTCGTTGATGTACAGCTGATTTCTGTCCACCAACAAGAAGTAGAAGCCAACAAGAAAATTTTTGCATCAATAAATTCGGCTATGATGTTTTGTGGTACACATGACCTGCAAAGAACATCATGAAGGTGTTTTTGAAGACTTGATCAAACTCAAAATTGACGCACATTTTAAAAGTTCATATAGAAAAGGGAGCAAAAATTGCCACTTACATGTCACCACAGATTCAAAATGAAATAATCGGCCTATGTGGCGACGTCATTAGAGACATCACTACTAACGTAAAGAAAGCATGTGCTTACAGTATCCTGGCAGACGACAGCAGTAACATATTAGGGAAAGAGCAACTTTCCATCGGAGTTAGATGTTCTGACGAAGAGAAGACGATGGTTCGGAAAGAATTTCTAGGTTTTGTAGAGTTGACTGAGATGGATACAAAATCTGTAGCATCTGCAATTAACAACTTTGTAGAAAAGGTAGGCCTTGATCCAGAAAAGTGCGTCGAACAAGGATACGGTGGGTGTTCCACTATGGCAGGAAAGGATGGTAGTGTCCAGGAAATTCTTCGAGAAAAGTATACGAGAGTGTTATACTTTCACTGTGTTAGTCACAAACAGAACTTACAAGTTAGTTAGTTGTAAACGACTTAAACGAAATAGCAATGATACGAAATACGATCTCCACAATAAAAGAAATAATAAGATTCTTCCGAGAATCGGTCCTTCGTCGAAAATGCATACCGAATATATCGAATGCTGTGAAACCCGTTGGTCTGAAAAATATAAAAGTATCAAAGTATCGCCACATTCAAGGAACATTGTGTGCAAATCGTTATGGCGCTTAAAAAACTACCAACAGACGGTAACAATGCAACGAGAAAAGCTGCTTTTCAAATGCATTGCTCTGATACAAAATCAGAATTCATTGTTAGTGTTTGTCTCATAGCAAAATATTCAGAGCTCCTGCAACCGATGGTAAATGCAGTGGCGTAGCGTAGTGGGGCGGCAGGGGCGGCAAAATTTTACAATAAATAATAATAATATCTTGTAAAAATTTGAACCATTTCATTTCATATTTTTGTCGCGCCTACAATTCGGACCGATTGAAATGAGCACGGAATTTTTCATTACTTATTCTGTGACGAAACTGAATTTTAGTCTTTTAAATTGAGATATCTAAATAAGGGGGCGGCGAAATTTTCCTCCGTCCCGGGTGGCTGACACCCACGCTACGCCACTGGGTAAATGCTCTTCAGTCAAAAAGGATGGACTTACTTCAATGTGCAAATCACATAAAAAAATCACAGACATCATGAAAAAACACTGTGGAAATGCGGTTGTTGAAAGTCAAAGTGTTAAAGAAATGCAATTGTTCTATCCACCCATAAAACGGGCGCTACTTATCTCGCTTGCACAGCTCTGCACAACGTACACTATCGAAAGATCCTTCTGCTCCTTGCGCAGGGTAAAAACGTGGATACGTTCAACAATGACAGAAAATCAGCTTGTCGGTCTTTGTATGATGAGTGTGTGTAAAAAGAGGGTTCTGGGAGCTAAAAATAAATTTGAAAAAGAAATTTTGACAAGATTTAGCCAGAATTCCCGTAGGCTAGTGATGAAATAAGATTTAGATAGGTTCGAATAGCATTGCAACTAATTACCTTTAACGTTTTCAAATGTTCAAATAAAACTTTTATTTTTTTTTAATAAACAACGTTATCTAATTTTTGTCCCCCCTGGAGAAAATCCTGACTACGCCCTTGTACTTTGTGAATATATTTTGGTAAAAACATAAAACAAGCCTATGTGTATATGTAATTTATAGAACATTAATTCATTTATAAATGTATATAGAACGTAAATTTAAATAAAAGTTTTAGAATTACAATTTTAATGATTTAATATATTCTCACCTATTAAAAATTTTGGAATTAAAATTATTATTTACTATTATATTGATATTTATTATGTATAATTGATTGGTTGATTATATTTTAATACACTGTACTCTCGTACTACTGCAATAACATAAATATGCAAAAGATTTTTCGTAAAAAAAACTTTAGTTAATAAAATTATTTTTTAACTAAATAATTAAATATGGGATTCTGAATTAGTATCTCGAAGGTAATCATTATAAAACAATAAATTGTAACCAATTTATTTATTGTTTCCAAGTACAAAAGATCACTTTCTGAAACATGACTCATGTTAAATTATTTTATATAAATATATTACGAAGTTGGCATTATAAGAAACAGAAATCATGATTAAGATTTTTATAAAATTTTCTTCGCTTCATAATAAAAGGTACGTATTATCATTTTTACGATCATTACTGGAGGCAATCAAGTGATAAAGAAGTGATTATTATAATGTTTTAGCTCCATCTGGTTAAAAGAATGTAAGAGTAGATCTTTATAATTCGTTTTCGTAATTTATATCCTATAAAATAAGTTTACGCTTATATCATTACTAAGATAAAATATATCATTAAATTCAAGTGAAAAAATATATTAGTAAATTCTGCATCACATTTCATAGTATGAAAACTGATTTTGTTGACTTAAATCAGACGAGTGCTGCATAAAAGCATGAAGTAAGTATTATTAAATTTCGTTGGAATTTATGTTTTAATTAAGATAGTTTACAGAATCTATGCGAGCTTAAACATATAAAATTAAATTTGAATAATTTTTTTCCTTTAGCTTTTCTGATTTACATATTTCAATATATTTAAACTTTATATATTTCTGTAAATAATATGGAATAAAAAGGATTTTAAACTTTTTTTAATTATAATGACGAACTCGTTTGATATAATCATCGAAGACAACATTTGATTATAAATTTTAAAGAGAAAATCTTTATTAACATTGTATAAGAATAATACAAAAAAGTCTGCCTTTAAAAAATTTTTGTTATAGTTGTTAAGTTAATTTTTTTGTTATAAATTTTTGTTATAAATTTTTGTTAAGTTAATTTTTGTTATAGAAAAATATATAGAATACCTGTTTCATTAATATTTTATATTTCATGTACTGTACATACAATTATATTATAAAAATTTGTATAAATTAATTATAAAATACAAAAAATTGAATCTTAATAGAAAATCCAATTCTTTAATGAGTTTACGTTAATTAATAACGTTTTGCTTATTCAGATTTCAGACGAAGAGAAGGAAGAAAAGGTTAATAAGATTCATAATTCAACAGTGAGTTAGTTTTGAATTATTTCTGTTGCCGTATTTAAATAACCTTTAAATTATTTTCTTTGCGCATTTTAATTATTTTATTTTAATTATAAAGATGCAAAGAACATTTCAATGTCTTTGATAATTTTCAAAATTGCAGAACTTAAAATAACCAATAATAAAATAAAGCAGAGTGCTAAGCAACCTGTGTTACAAATCGAAATTATAAATAACGAACATAAAAAAGAGTTTGTTATTGTTTCCCGGATCACATCTCTGATAAATGAAACATTTGATGATAAAATTCATCATATTACGGAAGCGACAAATTTGGCTCAAAAATTTTTGTAGGAAAGTTGACCCGGCTGTATGGACCTGGATATTGACTGATAAGTGAGTATTATCAGACAATATTGAGGCATGAGGATTTTTTCCTTTTATTTTTGTCTCTTTTCGCTCTGTGGGTACTAAGATGGCCTTTTAAATCATGCCCATCGTGGGTTCAATCAGGTCTATAATGGATATTCTGGATAGACTACCCATCAAACATTTCTGGGATTTTCGACCAGTCCGGATTTGTTCTGGATCTCCACAGTAGTGGGCTGACAAGTTATTCTGAAATTTAGCAATCATTAAGTTGCCAACTTTCAGAATAACAAATTCCAAACACAATGTGAAAAAAAGAAATACAAACTTGAAAAAGTGATCAGTAAAAGAAAACCTACAATCTTGGAAACATTTCCTCCATCCCTCGATGATTATTATGATGATGACGAGACATTCGGATGGTCGAAGCGGTTAAGGTGTCATCGTACCAGGGGCGTACCGTGACATTTGATGATAAGGAAGCTGTTTTTTGTAACAAGCCGACTTCCAGGGGCAATCAGTCAGTGATGGTCTACGGCAGTGGTTCTCAAAGCGGGTGCCGCGGCACCTTAGGGTGCCTCAAGTACGCCACAAGGGTGCCCCGAAATTTTTATAATTAAATTTAAATTACTTAAAAAATAATTGAATTAAAGTATTAAATTAAATAAATAATTAAAACAATTATAAAAAAAAATGAATATTGGTTTTTTTCTACTAATCTTGTTACAACGCCACTTGTCTTAGTGACTCGGTAATTGGCGACACGTAAATACTAGAAACAAAACGAACTAGTTACCAGTTGTCTGTTCTTCTGTTCCTGCAACGAGTAGAAGTGTAATATTGTTGAATGCAGTAAGGAGTTGTTTTTATTATTGTTATATGTTCAGACAATAACGAAAAAGCATCATATACAAATATTTTTTCTTCTTTACAGCAAGAAAAAATAAATTATTAAATTGTAATTAAATTTTATAATAAAATATTGAAGTTAATCATGTCGTTAAATATCACGAATAATTTTTTCATTAAAAAAAGAAAACGTGAAGATTCTAATGATCAAGAAGTAGTTACTGGTAGAAAAGCTAAGGAATCAATTAGCACTAGTAAATCATCAAAAATTGAGAGCTCTATTAGTGAAGATTTGACTATTTTTAACGTTGAGCAAGCATTATTGAAATAAAAGAAACAGAAACAGTAAGTTCTCGTAAAAAATATTGCAATAAAAAAGAATGTAAAAACTCGCTTACATCAAGACAGTTACCTAAAAATGGGATTTACCTGGTGTGGTGATAAATTAATTTTCAGACCAAAATGTATTCTGTGTGGTTTGATTTTATCAAATGAAGCTATGGTTTCCAGTAAATTATTGCGACACTTCTCCACAAAATATGATCACTTGTCTAAAAACCTCTTGAATATTTTAAAGATCTGATAAAATTACAAGAAAAACAAAGTAAAAGTTTTGTTAAAAAAATATACAATTGCTGACCGTGTTCAAGAAGCCAGTTATTTAGTCGCAGAAATAATCGCGAGAGAAATGAAGCCTCATACTATTGGCGAAACTTTGATTCGCCCGGCCTGTACAGCAATTGTGAGAACAATTTTTGGTGCTGAAGCAGAAGAAGAAATAAAAATGATTCCTTCGTCAAATGACACTATGAGTAGACGTATTAGTGATATTGAAAAATCAGTTATAAATAAAATAATCGAATCNATTTAAAGCGTTTTAATCTTTAAAATTGGCATTTCCACTTCCCGAGACGAGGACCCAGAGGTTGGATTTATGGGAAGCGAATGTTCGGGTTGTTTCATTGTGTGGAATTACACAGAACGAGGCCCTTGACGCGCGAGTGCGAGAATTCGAGTAAATGTTAAACGGTGTATATGTTTAACATATATATCTTCGTGTACAGTGATGTGTCCGTGCATGTGTGTGTACGTGTGTGATCGAAGAACATCTTCGGCATGTCTATAAACCAGTAGCGTGCCGTGACATTTGATGATAGGGAAGCTGTGTTTCTGTAAGAAGCCGACTTCCAGGGACAGCCAGTCAGCGATGGTCTACGGTCTATTCGTATTCGTTTGTTCGATAAGCCAGTAAAAACCGTAGACTTCTCTAAATATATGTTTAATTAACAGATCATCTAACGCACTTAATAAATAAGCAAGTTCAATATAATTAACTCTCTTATATTAGATTTAATAGATTCTATACACCCTCTAAATGCCAATTCTCGCTTCGATAACATCTACTAATTAAAATATAATATATATCTATTAGCCGTAACTATCTTGTTATAATTTTCAATGTTTATTTTATATTGTGTACTAATGTTAAATTCTATTCTATTTTGATTTCCAAATTGCTTCAATTTTACGAAAGATTCGATGCGAGAATTAGGATTTTCGTGTCTTTTGCCAGCTTTATTAAAATTATTTAAATCGTCAAAGCCAATCTTATTCCACACACTAATTTTATTTGAAAATAGTAGGCAAGGCCACCAAAACAATTTTTGCATTTTTATGCATCCACAGAGCCATTTTATATCTTCATAAATTTTATCGTGAAAATGTCGAACAAATTTTTTTGTTGACGTATTTATATTTAATTTAGGCATTGGTCTTTCTCTTTTAATAATGTTTTCTTTTTCATTATAAAATCTAGAGCCAAAACTTTTTGAAATAAATTTTCAATATCATAATTACTGTACATTCTAAATTGCTAGCTATAATATAAGGGCTAAAATTAAAAATAAAATTGTAAAAACTTACTTGTTAAAATAAAATGTGTGATCGATATACAATTATACGTACCTGGTACAAAATATTCGATTGTATGAATATAGTTTTGTGAAGAAACGTACATAAAAATAGCATAAGATATTCTTTACTTTTTAAATATTAAAACAATCCACTTAGTTAAAAGTGCTCCCTATCAGTGACTCGTGGATGGAATCAGAGACGATCTTGGTAGGTGTGCGGTGCGTGCATGCATGCCAAATCCCGAGGGTGCCGATACCGGTTAATGTCTCTTTTGTCTCATCACTAGTATATCTCAAAGGACGTGACAGGGTTGTTGTAAATTTTAAACGTTTCTCATCATAGCTGTAAAAATCTAAATACGTTAAACTTAATAGATTGTCCGTCTTTTGTTTTCTAACTAATTCGTTTTAGGACCAGGTGTTGTCCACGGAAATTTCCAAAATTTACAACTTTTCGGTCACTCTCATTGAACTGGAAAAATTTCTGTCTTTATTACATTATTAATACGAAGAAATCAGTCTCCACTGTACTCAGCTAGAGATGGTTAGGTTAAGCTTTTAAGTAAGTAAAATTTCGGCTCTTTCATCATGGTTTTGTTTATGTCCTCAATTCTCTAATCGCTTAATTATTTAACTACTTCTTAAGTAGAAATAAGTCGAAAGCAGTTACTTTGTACTCGAATACTTGTAGTCTCGGGAAAAAAGTGGAAAGATAAATTTTTATGACAAACGGATACATAAATCGTAAATTTAAGGAAAATAAATTCTAGAGCTTTTTCTGTACCTGGTGCATCTCTCTCATTCATTAAATTTAGTTGTAAATGACGCTGTCGAAGTAACGGTTAATTTTTTAACATAGAATTGTACACGTTTTTTTTCTACATCCCCTTAGAGATGGGAAATCGTAATATCACTAGTTTAACATTGAAATCCGTGAATAATATAAAATCGGAGAGCGGAATAAAAATATCAAATATTTTAACGGATTTTTTTAAACTCCTGTCAAGTATACAGAAAACTATCATAAAAACATACCAGTAAATTCTTATGGGTTGAGTTAAGTTATAAATCTACTCGTTATTCACGTAATCGGCCAAATATCTAGCGGGCGGGCGGCTAACAGCCCGGAATCGGTCCCGGATAGAATTGGAAGCGTTGGAATGTGTAGCAATAACTCAAGGTCGTAGGCTTCCACCGGCTAAACCGGGTGAGGTTGGTGCTCTGTAAAGCGCGTGCGCAAATCTGGCTTTTTGGAATCTGACAATACAGAGATTCCACTCCGCCACTAATATTCGAATATACAATAGCAATCTTATTATTATTATTATTTTTTTTTTCACGTGTAGTATAGAAATTTGTAATAAGATACAGATTACAGCTTACAGATATTTTTATTGATAATATACCAAAGGTACATTCCCGGTACCGTTTACACACAACCGGGTGAGTCGTGACAATGAATACAGATTACAAGGAAAATTGGTAAGAGGACAAATACCATAAATACAAACTGTTGGAGATGAGTAACTAAGTCAAACTAATAGATGCCATAAGTACAAGTTTCAGAATTGAGATAAGTAAAATGTATACAAAATAATTAAATGCAAAATACATAACGCATATAAACAGAGGAGGTTAGGCTCAGAAGAGCACTAGGTGTAGGTAGGCACAGTAGTTCGTTTAAAGTACATGTTTACAAGGTTACAGAAGGCACTGTAGGTGTCCTTGTGCCTGAACAGACAAACAAAGTTAGAGGGAGGCCAGTTGTAATTATGGGCTTCAACAGTAATTTTTAGATGAAGACGCTCCTGTTCCACCATTGGGCAATGCAGGATGTAGTGTCTGCTACTGTCTATGGTGCCACAGATGGGACACATGTTGTCGGTTCTGCCCTTGAATCTGGCGAGATATGAGAAGAAAGATCCATGATTGGTGAGCATCTGCGTCATTTGATGATTTGGAGAATAAAAGTTACTATTTAGTAGCTGCTGGATGTCCGGTAAGTAATCGTGGGTGATGGTGTTGCTCTCATTCCAGTCCTGCTGCCACTCGATGATTAAGTCACTCCAAAGGATAGTTTTTATAGTTCTAATGTCCATTTTCTTATAGGATATGGGTAAGTCGTGATTACCTG
>NW_019385305.1:445122-453844 GCF_000671375.1 Centruroides sculpturatus | reverse complement strand
CGTATGTGTTTCAAAATGTCTTTTAAATTACTAACAACAAATATGAAAGACTAAGTGCAACGTTGTAACAAATTTCATTTCTGTCCAAGTTAAGAATGATATGACTCATCGAAAACTGCGCGAACGAACATAAACAGTGGCGTAATCGTCCGTTATCGACCGACTCCAGACCGATTTTGAATTTGTAAACTGTCATTGCAATAGACAGTTGACATTGTGCTCTGGAGGAAACAATTTGTATCACTCTTGCTACGGATATAATTTGTAATCTGGAATTTTTTGCATACCTTTTTAATATGTATTTAATTGCGGCTCGCGAAAAATTTCAAATTTTGAAAAATGGCTCCGACTATCAAGGAGTTTGGCCACCCTGGATATATACTATATAGTATATACTATATATAATTATATATACTATACTAATATATATTATATATTATAATATTTATATATATTATATATATTATGCGATTATATAATATAGAGTATATATAATATTAATAATAGACTAATATGTTAAGGACTATAAATTTTCAACTGTTATAAACTTAATTTATGTAAACTCATTAATTTAGAATCAAATTTTCACTTCCTGGAATTCAATAATATTAAAAGTGCCCTCATTTTTAACATACAAATTTATTTTTATTGTGTTTTTAAAATGATCGGTTTTTAGACTTCGATTGGTATTGAGCATATTCCCAATTATAAAATAAATTTTTTTCCGTTGTTCATATTATTTTCTTTAAAAATTAATTAAAATTTATTTTAGCTTAGTAACTCGCTTCCAACAAATATAGCTCAGGTATAAAACTTATTTTAAAGTAAATGTTTTTATTTAAATTAAGACCAAGTCAATTATATGGATAAAAAATTAGAATGTTGACTAGCGTAAAAGACTAAATAAATAACCAACCAAAAATCAAACACTTTACGATCTGATTTTTTTGAGCCTGTCCTTATAAATTAGTTTTAAAAATATAACTGACTATTAAGGTGTCGGTTATATTTTTAAGAGACAGAATCTAAACTGGGCGAACAACTCCAGGTATTTTTTATGGGTGGTCTGTCCAGATATGTCGGGTCAAGCTTGTTCTCGCTACCCAACCGCCTCACTATGATCTAGCCGAATCCGCGATAGACTTGCTAAAGAGGTATTCTCAATTCCCACAAAACAGAATTAATTTTGAAAAATTCAGCAACGAGTTGCATAACGTATTAATGAAGCCGGGAAAGATATGCAACGTGCTCTTTTGTCACATTCCATTTGCTGAAGTGCCTACCAATGGCCGAGTGGATAAAATTTCTGAACATTGGTAGTTGGTCGTAGGTTCTAAATGTTCTATAAACTTTAAAATGTTTTGTAGGTAAATTTTCGTTCAAATCGATTCGTGTTTTATACAAATTTACAAAATAAACAGTCTTAACAAAGCAACATTTTTTATTTTATGAAGTTCAATTTTCACTTACTTTAATTTTTGTAAGTCAANATTTAATAAATTAATAATAAATATATTTGAAAATTTTATAAATTTTTATAATAATAATAAATAACAATATTTACACAATAACAACAACAATTGAGTCTTTGGACAAGAATAAAATTACAGAAATTTAGGATTTCAACTGGCCAAGGTCACATAGAATATAAACAAAGGAATATAACAATAGCTTAAACAGTAATAATAACAGACCTGAATGCAAAATCTTGAATTATGGATCTAAACATTAAAATAACAGTTAATACATGTGTCAACTCAATACACACACATTTTTGGAGTTCTGTGTTGAACACAGGTTTAATGCACAATATTCAGTTTTTTTTTTTTTAAATGAACAACATTAATAAAACATAAATAAGAAAACTTCAAAATTCATTCCAGAATGTCCCTCAGATGCGACTGAGGACAATATATATATATATAATATAATATAATATAATATACAGTAAACAATATTACAAGTTTAAATTATATGGAAATTATAAAATATTGCTTATGTCGTTATATGACCGTGGATCGTGATATTTCGTAATCTATTCTGAAACAATTGATTTGGATTAGCCTCTTCGAAGACAAGAGCTCAAAATGACTGTAAAATTAATCGGCTTTGTTTACTATAAGCGAACTTATTTCTAAATATTGTCGATCAATGTAGATAAAGAATAAAAATTAATTCGTCGGGATAGAAAAACCACATGAATCCGGATTTACGGATTTCGTGTAACAAGTAAAAAATCCCTTACTGCAGGCCTTCTGGCAATTGGAAAGTTAATACTTGCGATATTACAATAAGACGCGAAACATATACATTTCATATTTAATTTGATGATTCATTATAAATTAAAATGTTGTTTGCATGAAATATTCCGTTTTTTTTTTTTTTTCTTTTTCATATAGAAGTTTTTCGGTTAGCGATAAATTCTGGAGTTTGATTGAATATTGTTAACATTATATAAGAAAGATGTCCAAAAAATTTGGACATCTTTCTTATATAATGTTCTATAAATATAAATTCTTATAAAATAGACGTTTAAAGTATTTAGTATTACAGAAATTGCGAAAATCAAATTAACGGATTTTTAATTGTAATGAATCAATGAAACAGGATATTGAAATCTTGTTCAAAATATAAATGTGAGAATACGGACGAGGGGTCAAGGCCCTCTAATCGTCGGATCTGAGGGATCCGCTCACTTTGTAACTGGATGGCCTAATCTTAAATGAATTCGAGTGGAAGGTTGTGGGATTGTGCAAGGTCGGCAATTAAATGAAGATATACTAAGGAAGCCACTAATAAATGCAAAATCAACAATTTAATAAAATAAAACAAAAATATATAAAATACAATAATTATATGGATACAATAGACCTATGTTCCCTATTCACCAAGAGAGAGAGTTTACAATCAAATCATATTATCTCGTTGGACATTTTCTTTCTGAGAGAGTATGTTGAATAGAGGAGCAGGATGTTCGCAGGATGTCGGAGGAGTAGCAGGAGTAGCACAGGACAAAAAGGTCGAGAACTCCTTGTCGGACCCGGAATCTTCGGAACTAGTTTAATTTTCGGAAGTATCTGGAGATTCAAGAGGCGTTGTAGGTTCCCTAGATGGAGGGTTCTCCATCGACCAGATACTAGGAGCAACAGGATTAATGTGGGGTCGGGGCTCTTCTAGGGCTTCTACTTGCTGTAGGTATCCTGCCCATTTGATCCAATCTTGTTGACTCTTTATTCTTTCTTTTAAGTTGTGGGGCACTTGACAATTCCACGGGATAACAGGCATGGTTAATCTGGTAGGCACATCGGATCTGGTATATGTCTTAATGCCCCGGACCATTTTACGATAGGCTGCGGAGGCACAAGCTTCTGTTATTTCAAGTGGAGATTCGGGTATCTGATGTGGTTCAACTATAGTAGCAATGGGTACCAACTGATCAGTAGGGGGGTTCGGATGACCCCTAAAAGATAGGCTATATATATGTAAATGGAACATTTCATAAGTGAGAATTATTGTTCAACACAAGAATTTGCATCAGACAAATCAATTGGTGCTTAAAATTAGAGAAGAGTTATCTACTCTGGAAAATAATTAGGAAGTGTGTTTAAGGTTAATAAAATCTGCAATCTCTATGGAAAAGAGACACAAAAATTATCCGGGGCTAAATCGTATGCCACTTATAAGGTCGACCAGTTGAAAGAAGGAAGAAAACGAAATTACATTACAGATAACTGATTCGAAGTCATATTTTTCGTGGCTAATAATCGATGCTGCTGGAAAGAAAGAATACCCGGGTAAACGATTCTTAGTTAGAGGCATAGTGATGCCAACAGACAAATTACGAGAACATACATTTAGAAGGATAGGGAGAATTGTAAACCCAGAAGTAACTACGCCATGTGAGGTATAATCGGGAAGGATATTATAGAGGGAGAATGGAAATAGAGGACGTAAATTTACACACACATGTCGGATTGTACGATCAGAGATAACTGCCCCTTATTCGGGAATAATTGGTCGAGACATATTAGAGCAAGAGAAAATAGAAATAGATGACCAACATAATTGAATCACTTTGTCCAATCGAAAGAAGGTCATGAACGAATAGTTTGCCAAATGGAGAGAACATACACTTTTGTTCTCCAACTCCAATAGAAAGGAATTTACCGTACATTATAGACTGTCAATAGATTTAATATTATCTAATGGAATGGGAGGTACTGTACCCGAGGAAGCCATTCCTGAGATAGAAGATACTTTGACTAAGGATATTTCTAAAATTGATAAATAACCTCATGAAATTTCCCACAGTTTTTGCCACATGGGAGTTCTCGACCCTTTGTAAGGAGCTGGAAATTCAGGGTGATGAGGATCTACTGGTAGCTGGAGATATAAATCTGGGTATTCGACTACGACTACGTTGAGGACAAGGCATCACCCAGGGTTGATCCGCGACAGGTCGTTGACTCCTAAGAGCATAGGGTGGTGTGGCTTCTTCCACTTCCCCTGTTTGTTCTCCCTGATCTGAGAGTTCTGTCTCTATCTCCACTGGGATTCCAGAATTTTTACCGGAAGTCGTATGTTCTTTCTTCATATTATTTTTTTGGAAATTATTAATTTTAGAAGTTATTATACTCAGTGATGTCTATTGAAGAATTTCTGGAGGAATCTGAGGAAGCCATTGAGGATTTAAAGAGATATTTCCGTAATAACCCAAAAGGGCGATTGGGTACCGAGGAACATATTAGATTTATTACAGATAAATTTATTACCTTAGTGAAGAGCGCCGAAGAGGTAATTAGGAAAAATTCCATATCAGATTTCCTGCTTCAGAAATTTGATTTGTTGGCAACGAAAGAGGATGTCAAACAGCTGCTTGTTGCTCAGAGTGACAAAAATTTAGAGGCTATTCAGGAAGTGAAACAGACTATTTGTGACTTAGAAAAACCTCCACTTTTAGGGGTGGAAGGTTCTCAAGGGACTACTGCTCTGTCATATAGAGATATTTTACAACGCGATCTTAATTCTTTGAAGAATACACAGTCTGAAAAGGAGTCCTCGTTACCAACATACACTGTTCTAGTTTACAATGATAATAAAGAGAGCACATCGGAAGAGACTAAGACACTGCTCACTAATTCTTTTGATCAAAGACTGCATAAGGTGCCTGTCAAGCGTATTCGTAAGATTAACAAGGGTGGAATTGCTGTTGATTTTCCTATCAGAGAGGAGGCTGAATACTTTCAGGAACAATTAGACAAAATAGAAGGATTAAAGGCACGAAACGCAAGACGGCGTCTTCCTCTTATGAAAGTGACTTCAGTCCCGAACTCAGTTACCAAAGAGGACCTACTAGAATACCTGCTTGAACAGAATATTTTTTCACAGAAGTACACGATGGAGGAGTTTAAAAAGGTTTTAAACATTCGATTTTCAATCAAACAGAGAAATGACGAGTTTTTATCGTGGGTATTAGAGATGTCACCGGAGGTTAGGGCAATGACTAAAAAACAAGGATATTTTTATGTTCAGTGGAAAACGTGCAAGGTTTATGATTTTTTCCCTGTACGACAGTGCTACAAATGTCTTGCTTTTGGACATTTGGCGGCAAGTTGCCCATCACCGAAGAAAGTTTGTAGCCATTGTGGTGATGATCATTTGTTTAAGACATGTACAAAGAAAAGTGAAAAGCCTAAATGTGCTAATTGTTTGAGGAGTGGCCTAGATAAACATGAACATAACACACTGGATAAGGAGTGTCCACTCTACATTAAAGCAAAAGCCTTATATATTAAGACAGCTGACTACTTACCTTAATAATTATGGAATCCTTTACAGGACACAAATTGTTTAATTCATAGTGCTACCTCTGCTCCTTAGCACAACAACTAATACAAGCAGATCATCACTTCTCTATATACATTTGTGTTTGCTGACTGTAAGAAATATGTAAGCTTCATCATCTTTCTCTGTTTTTGGGTTTAAAGTGTTGGAATTGATACTTACAATTACTAGCTGTGTGGACTTTTTTTTTTTTTTTTTTTACTTGTACGCATATTATATATGGACTCATGGGATTCTCAAATCTTTGTCTTACAAATTTTCTGCACGGGATAAATTCTGTTAAACACTTTGTCAGAATTATTGTATTTACTGCGACCTTCATTTGCGAAAATATTCCTGCAGATAAGTAATCTGTTATATGCTGCAGCAAGCTGCTGCATATTTTATTCGGGTCTTTTATTGTCATTGTGTTTTTATTTTTATTTATTTATTTATTTTTTAATTTTTCTTTTCACTTTGCTTTGTTCATTAGTGCATACTGTAACTCGGTGGAACTATGTAACGGATATGTTCCTGTAATGCTCACTGCGGGGCAGGACTTTGTACCTTGTTTTAAATGTACAATTAAACTAATGAATGAATGAATGAATCTATCTCCACTTATCCTTTCGAATTAACTACTAGCCCAGCAACCATAGCTTATGATATCGCGGATAATTTTGCTTCAGAATTAAAACTGAGAATGAAAGAGGCACACCAAACGGCACAGGAATACTCAGAACAAGCTGCAAAAACTAGACAGGAAAGACACGGGAAACAGAATAAACCACCTCGTTATCAAGTAGGTGACAGAGTTTTACTAAAGGAAGTAGTATTTCCACAAGGAATAAAAACAAAATTAGCAACTCGATGGTCAGGACCTTATAGAATAATTGCTATTCTGAGCCCCGTCAATTATGAGATAGAGAATATTAAGTCAAAAAGAAAAATGCATGTTCATGCTAGTCGAATAAAACCAGCTACTGCCCGCAAGGAAATCAAACTGCCTACAGAACAATCAGAACTCACCTTACCAAAGGAAGTTTTATCCACCGATCAACCAAAGGACCAAGAAGAACAAGTAATTATAGATCCCTGGGATGAACTTATTTTAAATGCATCCCTAGTCCCACATCCACAAACTACCTCTGAGCAGGAAGAGGAAGACGAAAGTGACGTGGAGATAGTGTGATAACCGCCGGCGAATTGAAGTGTTATTATTTCCGTTTTTTTTTCGCGAACGAAAAAATGATTAACAAACACTTTCTTGTTAATTTACAAACTATTCTTTAATTCGCTATATGTTATCAGGTTCTTTGTACATGGTCCCAACATGTAGGCGGTGAGGATACAAAATTCGAGATACAAAAAACAACTCGATTTTTCTTTCTTATATTTGTGCCTATATCTATACTTAATCTACTTACAAACTATAAGAAGGAAAGAGAGGGAGAATGTAAGGATAGAATAAGCGGAAGATGGAAATACTCGGGTGTTTACTCTGGATGCTCCGTGATATTGGGCGGGGTTATTGTCGTTTCTGTCATCTACTCCTATCGTGGAGGCTTTCCTTGGTTCTTTCTTCTCCTTTAACGGATCTCTCCCGTTCTCCTCGTCTATAATCCACCTTCTTCAATATTGTCGGTGTTGAGTCCGTCCAATAAAATTGGCAGTCCAGCAGGAAGTTCTTGACCTCCTTTAACGGGCTGGATAGCTTCTTCTCCTCGACCTCCCTCGTCGAGTTTCACTTTTCTTCTCTCATTTTACAACGTTGTTATTGACATCTTTTTATTTTACAACGTTGTTTTTGACATCACTCCCCGCTAGTAAAATAATTAAGAAATTAAGTCCTTTTTTTTGTCAACAGGAAAGGGATAGAAACAAAGAAAACCTTAAGCCTAACATACATTTATAAAATTATTAATTATAAAATACAATAATATGACCAATGGCCACAATAGAAAAAAATCAATCAATCAATCATTTTTAATTGTACAAAGTACAGACCGGCCCCGTTGTTCATGCATTACCGGTTATACACATTCAGTTCACAATACACAGGAGAAATGAAGTACACTTGCATAAATGATGGATGTGAATATACATACATACAAATACATACATAAAGTAAATGTAAATATGATAAATAAATTAAATAAATAAATCAATGCATACAAAGGTAATAATTACATCCAGTATAACAATTATCTGATATACGGCCACAATAGAGACAGAACTCTCAGATCAGGGAGAACAAACAGGGGAAGTGGAAGAAGCCACACCATCCTATGCTCTTAGGAGTCAAGGACCTGTCGCGGATCAGCCCTGGGTGATGCCTTGTCCTCAAAGTAGTCGTAGTTGCAATGGCGTACCGTGGGTGTCAGCCGCTCGGGGCGGAGGAAAATTTCGCCCCCTTATTATTTAGGTATTTCAATTTAAAAGACCAAAATTCAATTTTGTCACAGCAATGAAAAATTCGGTGGTAGTGCAGCGACCTGTTTAAAATAGTTCTATTGGATATTAGTGGTGTATATGAACGCGAATGAATCGTACAAGCAAAACAAAAAAAAAGGTCAACAGGTTTCGCAGGATTTCCTCGGATGAAAAAATTACTACCGTGTTTCCCCGAAAATAAGACATCCGCAGAAAATAAGACCTAGCACAGATTTTGCTGAATTGCGAAATATAAGACCTCCCCTGAAAGTAAGACCTAGCGAAGTTTTTTTTTAGTCGTAACGGTCATCGTTAGATGGTTGAAAGTGGCCGTTGGCTTTTTGAAAGTACAGCCACTGATTGGTCAGCAGACAATTACGCCACACGGCATGATTTGCATAAGACTATGGCTTGGGATTCACAGATTTGCATAACGTTACGGCTGGTGATGGCTAATTGGTCGGCC
>NW_019385305.1:434927-444564 GCF_000671375.1 Centruroides sculpturatus | reverse complement strand
GGGCTACTCAAATATTTTACGTTTTTGATACTAAATTAACATCTGAAGTATAACTTTTTATTGTTTTTATATTTTTCAATAAATTTATTTTGTTTGTACAAAATAAAAAAATAATTTTTAACGATACAATAGTCTTCGTTAGGCTTAACATAAACGAAAATTCAACGCGAAGCGACACGCAACGGAGAGAAATTTCAACATGGGATAAATTAATATATTTTTTCGTACATGATTCGTTATCCGAAATATAAGTTATCCGAACCACCCCAGTCCCCAATTGATTCGGATAAACGACGCTCTACTGTATTTAAAAAATTATTCCAAATTTTGCCAAGGATATTTTATATTTATTAAATTTTTTTATCTGTACATAAAATAAAATGCAACAATTCATTTTATTAAAATTATCCAAGAAATAAAATTGATAAAGATAAATACTAAGGTGATCAAATACTTTGTTAGCTATTTCTCACTTGATGAGTGGTTGGGATTGATAAAGTTAATTAATGTTTAATCTAATCGTATTTTTACTTATATTTAATTGTTAAAATTTTAGATTGCATTATATAAGAAATTCAAGATTTCGCAATGAAATACAAAGTATTATTCTCATGTCTAATTACGGATCATTATAAAATTGAAACGTCATGCTGACATAGTCATTCAACAAACAACTTTTCCTGCATTAATTAAAGATTTGGGCCTACTTGCAACACTTTCTCTTTTATTTGTATTTCGATGATCTAAGTAATACATCATTGAAATATAGGAAATTTTCTAAATAACGAATTTGATGAAGGGTCCAATATTCTCAGTAATATAAAGAAAATTCTATAGGCCCACCAGTGGCCAAGCAGTTCCTACCCTGAACACTGATTTCTCGGTGGTGGGTTCGCGCCTCGCCAGGACGAGCTGGCTAAGTGGAATTTTCCGTGTTTTCAACACGTCTTTAACGCCTAAATAGAGGCCAGTTAACTTTACAAGACTTCTCGGAAGGCATTCCCTCCTAAGCAGATTCTCCAAGTGTTGCGTTGCCGTAACTAACCAAAAAAAAAAAAAAAAAAATTCTATATGTGAAAATTAACAACAAATGATCAATTAACACTTTGCCAGTATGTAACGCATTTAAATATACTTTCCTAATACAGCGTGGGCAAAACTGAAAATATATGACACTTGTATAATTTCTTTGCACTTCTGTTATAAATCGTTTTAATAGCTCTCCAGGCTTTTAAAAAATTCTTTCTTCCCTGAGGGCACTAAGAGGCCTTTTTAGCCCATTATGGGCTCAACTAGGCTAACAATAAGACAGCTAGGTTTTTCTTTTTTCTTTTAAATTCTTTCCGCTCTGTGGGCATTAAGAGGGCCTCTTTTACAAGCCCATTATGGATTCGTCCAGGACCATGATGGGGCGGCCGGGTGGTGAGGGACGGGGCCCGACATAGCCGAACGGATCATCTCCCGAAAAATTCCTGGGAATTTTTCGACCCGTCTGAATTCGATCCTGGATCCCCCAAAGCGGTAGGCTGCAACCTTGACCGCTCGGTTATCGGCCGTCATGGACGGCTAGGTGGTGAGGGATAGTGACCAATATACGCGGATGGACTCACCACTGAAAAATTTCTTGGGTTTATCGGCCCATCCGGATTCGATCCTAGGTCGGTCCTCCATAATAGCTAATTAAAAAAATCAAACGATCTTGATTCAAAAACATTAAATTTATATATATATTTGATAAAAATTTCAATATATTATTAATAATTACATTAACTAATAAAATGAAATAATGTGGTTAATAATTGCATTTTGCGCTATAATTGGGCGGTATTCCGCATCACTATTTCTCAGTGAAATTTCAAGAAATTTGGCAATAACAATTTTAAATATCGGTTTTTATATCGAGCAGACGAACATATGGGTATGTAAGTCCAAAATAATATTGCTTTTAATAATTATAAACTGAATATTATGATATAAATCAAATATTTATTAAAAAATATCCAACATCTTTAAATATAAAAGTCTAACTGAATCTATATTTTTTGTAAAGGTAATTAAAATTGTTGGCGGTAAATGAAATTAAAATTTAAGGCTGATGAATTTTTAAATTATTCATTTTTAAATGAAATCTTCGTTAACGTAAACAGGAGAACTTCCCAAAAATTTCGTTTGCAATTATTTACACCGATATTCAGCGATGGTTTAAGTTGATTTAAATTTCATATTCACTCTTTCATTGTCTTACTTATTTAAGATGTCCAAGAACGAGAAATGTAATTTTGACACGAGTAACTTAATGACGCAATTAATTCATTATGGTTCGTTTTACGCGGGAGTTGCGTAAAACAAAACCATATCGAGTAAAAAGAAATTCCGCATAAATTTATGCTTTATTTCAAGTGGACCCAAATGATTGCCTAGATCAGGGGTGGCAGGCGGGACAATTTTCAGTAGCACTTTGATTGAATAGAAATGAAAAAAATTATATTTTAATTATTAATTACACATTTAAATGGAAGTCATAGTTCAGTGAAGGCCATGGTACATTAAAAACAAATCTCTTGTTTGTATATTTCTATTATGGTGCATGCATTTATGTTCCATTTCATCATCTACGTGTTACACAAGCGCTTCATGTGTAAGAACATAATTCAATTAATGAGGTAACCTCAAAATTATACATTTGTGAAGTCTGTTATAACCGGACTAATTTTGATAACATACATAATAAACTTGGAATCGTGTTGGCACTCTGTGTAACACTATAACTTACATTCAGCACAACATTGCCGAAAGGTTGCCGACACCTGGCCTAGACATTTATGCAACCTTTTATAATTTACAGAAAAATGTTAGAATGTATGTAAAATGTTTTACTTAGGATTTTACTATAATGAATAATATTTTAGTCTAATATTTCTGAATATATAGATCAAATAATACTATACTGTATGGAGTATACTACTAGAGTAAAATACATGACAAACCAAAGTTGCAATATTGAAATAGCTGCATAATATATTTAATAAAGCTTTTTTTACTACTAAAACTTTTAAAAATTTATTTACTTTTTAAAATGTTTTTAGAATCTTTATCTCTTTTAGACTTTGTATAAACAATTAAAATTTACTGTCTTAATTTTCATATGTTTGCAACATATGAATTTTTCTATTCTTCCTCCTGAAACATACATTTGTTAATTTAATGCATTTACAATTGATTTGAGTACTAAGACATTATTTATGGTAAATTGCATAATAATGACTTTTTTGCTATTTATCAATCCTTTTAAAATTTATTTAGTTACCATCTGTGGTTCAACCAGAAGTGTTTTTCAGACTTAATCATGGAATAAGCATTTTGATTATGTAAGTCATTCATTCCAAGACCAATAGATATGCAGCAATTTCAAAAAACAATAATTTCAGGTCTTCTAGTTAGTAATTCAAATTTTTGAATTTAAGGATGATCCACATATAATAGATTAACAAAATCCTAATATAAGTTTGGCAAACTTGAACATCAGCAAAGTCAACAAGAAAAAGATGCAAATAAACATTTACTAATTTTTATGCATGCTTTTCCCTCATTATTCTTAAAAGTTATTCATAAAGGGATTATTTTGGTATAAAACTAAATTTTAATTTGAGAGAAGAAATAATTTTTTTAATGAACAGTAGTTTCAATTTTATGACTTTTTGCTTAATTTATTTTCAATAAATTACTAGAAGTATAATAAATTTTATTTTTTACTGACATAAATACATTCAGTAAAATTTCAACTTCATATATCATTTGTATCATAAAAAAGAAGTGTTGCTGCTCCAAAAATAGTATCAAACAGTAAAGATGCTTTGTTTATGGCCAAATACCAAAGATAAACTCCTAATATAAAAGTATAATCTAGCTAAATAGCATTGCATATACTGTGGTGATATACTCCAAATACACAACAATATAAACATCGCTAAACCCGATGTAATATAGCTAATCATCAAACATATGCCGTAAATCCATCGGGCTAGTTTTAAGGCTAATTACTAAATAAATTACGAAGTCTAAATTATTTAAATTAATTACTTTATTTATAATTATTAATATTAATAAGAGATGGCGCCTAACGCTTACCTCTAGTGCCAAATTGACTTCGTAATTTATTTAGTAATTAGCCTTAAAACTAGCCCGATGGATTTACGGCATGTTTGATGATTAGCTATACACAACAATCTACAATTAACCAATAACCAGCGTGAAATTCTTCAAAAAAAATCAGCGAACATTTTTGATGCCCCTCCTGGGCTCTTCTTCAGGCTTATTTTATATCTTCCGTTATAACTGGATTCTTTAATTCAAATGTTTTTTAAAAATTTAAAATGTGCCCTTTTCCGAAAAAATTCCAAAAGTGGAAGGAATCCACGAGCTATTTCAAATATAATTTTCTACCAATGGGGATTCGTTATGTGCAATACCTTATTTAAAATTATCTTATAAAATATATTATGATTTATCGTCAAGTAAAAATTGCCATGCTGTAGAGCGATTCATTTCTTCTTTGAAATTAATGCATGTGGGTTTGCAGTTGGCTTTAAAGATTTCCATTGCTTCCAAAATTCTTAGTTGCCCCTGATGTTGGGTGGTGTGGATAACATGCGCTACATCAAAGACTTTATTAAGGAATACTTTATTAATGAACGGGAAGGCCAATTCTGACCCTAACAGACTTCCAGGAATATACAGTATTCCATTAAAAGATAACAGATGAGATAGGCCTTTAGTGTATATCGGATCCACCAAACGTTCATTGGCCACAAGATTAAAAGAGCATAAATCCAACATCACACACAATAAATGTACGACAACCCTATCTGTGTATGCAACTAACCCGGGCATCACACCTATCTTCAATGAAGCGCATGTTATCCACACCACCCAACATCAGGGGCAACTAAGAACTTTGGCAGCAATGGAAATCTTTAAAGCCGACCACAAATCCACATGCATTAATTTCAAAGAAGAAAAGAATCGCTCTACAGCATGGCAATTTTTACTTGACGATAAATCATAATATATTTTATAAGATAATTTTAAATAAGGTATTGCACATAATGAATCTCCATTGGTAGAAAATTATATTTGAAATAGCTCGTGGATTCCTTCCACTTTCGGAATTTTTTCGTTTTAAATTTTTTAAAAAACATTCAAATTAAAGAATCCAGTTATAACGGAAGATATAAAATAAGCCTGAAGAAGAGCCCAGGAGGGGCATTGAAAACATTTGCCAATTTTTTTTGAAGAATTTCATGCCTGTTATTGGTTAATTGTAGATCGTTGTGTATTTGGAGTATATACAACCCGGTGTGGTGAGAAAGTACATTAAGTGGTGATATACCACTGGTAGATTATGATAGCTAAAGTGAAAGATGAAAATGTTTCACCAGTGATACACAATGTTGCAGATGTGTTAATTATCTAATACTTTGCTATTTAAGTTAAATATTTTGTATTCTATAATAGTTACTTATAAAGATTATTCTTTTACATTATTTTTTAAATAACAAAATTAAATAACTTAGGATATTTAAGTTTGCCTTTTTTTTATTGTAAGTTATCAATGCATCATTATTGTATAAGTTAATAAAGTTATTAAATTTTCTAAATCTAAATAGTTTTTTTGCTTTGAATTTAAACAAATTTAGATTTGTTTGATTAAAACTAGTAATAAATTCAGTCACTGTAAACTTATTGATGTTTCTATTGATTGGTATTTGCCTAAAATGAATTTTTCACTTAGGGAAAAAATTAACTTAAAAAGGTAAATTGCAGTAACATTATATGAGATTTAACAATAAGCTTATAATCCCTTTTTTTTAAGTTATTTAATACAAATATACTTTATTACACATATGTAGAATATTATATAGAATATTAATGCTCAATCATACCAATATAGAAATACCAAATAAAAAAATGAATGTTCTAAGGAAGGGAATTGATTACAATGGTTTCACTGAAGTCCCAAAAGAAAATTTAGTTGTTGATATAGAAAATGTTGTGAAAAATATAGATGACAAGCACCAAATGGAAATAATGGAAAAACTACAAGATATAATAATAGGATATAAAATACCAAATAAGCTAAGGAAAAATCTATAAATTTAAAAATCACATGAAAAAAGTAAGTTTTTTTTTTGAGATTACATAATCTAATAATGGTGGAAGTGGACAAAT
Organism: Centruroides sculpturatus; assembly: GCF_000671375.1. Classification (NCBI taxonomy): domain Eukaryota; kingdom Metazoa; phylum Arthropoda; class Arachnida; order Scorpiones; family Buthidae; genus Centruroides; species Centruroides sculpturatus. Next base: position 438,336 of record NW_019385305.1, on the reverse strand, counting down.
CAAAACAATTAGTCATATTGACTGTAGAAGATAAATTTAATACCATTATTAAAAATATTGTATAGTAAGGGAGAATATTTACAAAGAACTAGAAGGTGATCCAAAGAAGGGAATACAACAAGAATAAAGAAATACACAGCTAAGTTGATAAGAGAACAATTAATAACAAAAGATGAAGGAAAATATATAAGTATTTTAGGTTGTAGATGACCAACTATAAAAATTAGAGTGAAAACACAAAGACCCTATAAGCTACAGACCATTAATGGATATTATGTTTATATAAAGTGGAATCTTTTGTAAAAAAATAAGCTAAATGAATTAACTATATTGGATGTTAGCATTAAAAATATAGATATATTACTAAATAAATTGAAACTAATAGATATTAAGCTCAATTCAGGTTAACATCACTAGATATTAAAATAATGTATCCCTCAATATCTTTGAATTGAATTATAAATATGTTAGAGAGTATAAATTTCCCAAAGTGGCTAATTACATTTGTGGTTTTTGTTATCCAAAATAACCACTTTATAAGTGATGAAAAATGATACCCTGAAATATGAGGCCTCCCTATAGGATCTAGGATAGCTTTGATATTGGCAGAATTATGCATGCTAGAATATGACAGACACATTAGTCAAATATCAGGAATTGTTCTATATAACAGATACATAGATAGTAATGTTACATATGAAAATAATATAGTTAATATAAATAATCTTGTGGATAGTATTAATAAGATAGGCTCGGATATACAGTTTGAGATATAAAAAGAAAATAATAATATGATACCATTTTTAAATATAACAATAAAAAAAAAAAGATAAATTAATTATACAAAAATTTGAAAAAGAATGCAACGTTCATAAAATAAATTATTATTCTGAAATACCAGAATATATAAAGAAAACTACTTTTAATAATATGTATATTGAAAAAATTTAACACAGGAACACTAATGAAGAAATAAAACAGGAAGAAATATCTAAAATTATAAACATCTACATAATGAATGTATTTCCAAAAAAAGATAATTAAAAATTGGTTAAAATCTCAAACTGAAAATCCAAGAAACAATCAGAGAAAAAAGAGAATATCAAACTCTTAAAAGGCATATATAAAAGACATTTTTGAAAGAATGAAGACAATATTGACAGGTTATGATATCCAATTAATTCCAGAATGCACTAATACTATAATGTCTTGGATTAATAATAAAAAAGATTAGAAGATAGAAACAATTAATAGTACTTTTGAACAGTGGTGTGTTATATTGAACAGTATGTGGTGTATAAATTGAATTGTAATTGTAAAAATCTGAATATTTACATATGGGAAACCAGATGACAATTAAAGACGTGTGTACAAGAACACATTAAAGCTGTACAGTATAATAGTGATTTTTCAACAGTCAATCAACATTGATGTAAATATGAGTGCAAAATTAATAAAAACTATAAAAATAATCAAAAAAGAAAAGAATACATTAAAAAGAAAATTATTTGAGCATATTGCTATAATAAAAGAAAAAAGCAGAAATAATAATTTGATAAGTGATAATGATGGTATGAGAATAGATAATAGGTAGCACAACTACTATTATGCCAGGGCTGCATAGTCTAGTAGCTCAAGCCATATCAGCTCATAACCAACCAACTATAAGTGGTTAGTGCAGTTCATTGGGTTACAGTACTAATGAATTTGACATGGTAATAATCAATAAGGATATGTTAACTGAAAGGTAGATTATAATTAACTTCTTGTATAAGATAAACTTTAATCTAATAGATTTAATGTAACTTATAGTCTTGTGCATGGTGATACTGAGGTGTATTGTGCATGTTTATGATACAAGTATTAAAGTTCAATACATTACTCCAAATGGGAAAAGGTAATAAAGGACTTTTTAAGATTAGTTGGTGATTTAATTAAATTTAGACTAAAATATATGATAACTAGTAGATGAGCCCATATTGCCTGGGCAAAAAATAACGACGACAAAGGTTAAGATTATTAGATTATTTTATACTTCTAATTCTTCTATTATATTATTTCATTTATATTTACAAAGGTTTATCACTTTGTAACCCACTGTGTTGTGTAATATATTGTCAAGATATTCACAGTGCAATTGTAAAACTGTTGACAGCTTAGTGTACCGTTTTTTTTAAACATTTTGATGGTTAATAATTTTATCATTTTGTACATGTGAGTGTACATTTTTTAGGAAAATTTTTTGCCTTATATTTAAAAGATGTTCATGTAACTGATGAGGGTCATTAACACCAGGGGCCAAAATGCATTTTAGGAGATATATAAGGCATTAAGAGTTTCATATGTGTGATAACCCTTTCATTATAGTAATATTCTATGTATGTGTAATAAAGTATATTTGTATTAAATATTGTATGAGATATTTTTTAATCTGAAATGCTGTTTCTTTTACATTTAAGTCATAATATATACAAAAATTTGATGATTTAAAGTATGAAAATATTTTTACATAAAAAGTTTTATAAATTTTTATATTAATAGTCTGTTTATTAAAAAAATAATTTGTTTTAAATATATTATTTATTAAAAGATAAATTTTGTTATATTCAATGTTATTGTTATATTTACAGATTATTACCATCATCTACATAAACTTTAATGAATAAAATAAATCAAACATATATATGTAATAGAAGAAATGAATGCTTCTCAAGAGACCTTATCTGCTGATTGCCAAAATGCATATTCTGCATCATATATGTTGCATAATAATGTCAGCCATTCAGAAGAAAATTTAGCTCATGCATTGGAATTAGGAATAAACAGTTCAACTGAAAATGTGTCATATCAAATTTTTAGAGAAATTCTTGATCAATTAAAAATTGAAAAAAATTATCGTAAGAGCAACTGTGATAATTATTCTTTCCATCAGAAAGTAAGTTATTGATATGGGAATTATCTATATATATAAAAATGAATGTATGTCTGTCTGTGTGTCCTATGTCCTTCATGCATTACCACACCGTTTATCCGATTGCCATGAAACTTTGGGAAGTTGTTTAATATACTCCGGCGAAGGTTTGTGGCATAGTACGATTGCCATGAAACTTCGGGAAGTTTTTTAATACACTCCCGCGAAGTACATTTATCCTACGATAGATGGCGCACGTTTACACGAGCATTCGCGCATAGTGTGTTTGATCGATTTCAAATTGTGAAGACCATTTCCCCCCTTCAAAAATATATATGTCTCTATATATGCATTTGTGAACTGTTATTTACGATATTTGTAATCATTTTTGTTTAATCACTTTATTTCGACTTTTTTTGCTAATTATGTTTTCGCTCGAACTTCGTTAAAATCTTAACTGTACCCCGAACAACGACCGAAGTTGTAGGAAGAAATTCG
>NW_019385305.1:378846-434452 GCF_000671375.1 Centruroides sculpturatus | reverse complement strand
TATATATATATATATATGTTTAATTTTGTTTTCAGTAAAATGCATAAAAAAGAGATTGAACAATCTATTAAATTCTTTAATGTGTTGTATTTTGCAATTTGTTTTAGCTAAATGTGTTTTCATTTCAAAAATGTAACAAGTTATTCAGATTTGCTTATGAATGAATATAGTCACTTTATTGAGATTTAACAATTTTATGTAGGCTGTTAATGATCATGATTTTAAAACAACTGATATGCAACTTTTATCTTATTGATATTTTACATAAAACCTGAAAAATTTTAATTTAGCTGTTTCTAAAAAAGCTTTTATAGTTTGTTAATAAAAAAATATAAAAACTATAGTGTGTGTATATATATATATATTTTATAATAAATCATTTTTTCATATATTTTTTTTCTTTTTAAGAATATATTCAATTATACTTTTGTTTATGTTAAGTTTAAGACATATGTAGAAAAATATTTAGCAATTTATTTGCTTCTAGGTTTTCATTATAAATTTTTTATTAGGTTTCAGAACAATTTTTAATAAATATTTCAGAGCCGACTGTATTCTAAATATTCTGTATCAGGGGTCAACAATATGGTGCCATGGCCATTTCCAATGACCCTCTAGAACCATAGTCATGCAAACACAATTATATATACTTGTAATTTTATTTAAATTTGATTTTGTCATTTTATATATGTACTTTTAATTTTCATTTCATAGTTATTACATGCATGTATAATCTTTATTTTGTGTAAATATACATATTTTAAAACATAATTATTTTGTTTATTTATTACATCATGATTTTTTTCAAAAATTAAATTGTGTTTTTGATGGTTTTTAAAGTTTATATTGTGCCCTTAGTAACAAAAAGGTTGCTGACCCCTATTCTGTACTATAAAAAAATTAAATTTAAATTTTTAACATATAAAATAAAATTATATTGAATAAACAGTTCAACTAAACAAACATTTATAAGTTAAAATTTAAAAACAAAATGTAATAAAATCTATATATATAATTTAAATAATGATTAATAAAGCCAATTTCATTAAATGTTCTGAGTTTCAACCTTATTCATGTCTATATTTTCTTTATCTGTAATGTTTTTATGCATTATATATTTCTACCACCATATAGCATTTTACATATACTGCTATAAATAAAATATTGTTTTACATTTACTGCTATAGCAGTAAATGTAAAACAATGAGATTTAACAATTTTATATATAAAACAATATTTTATCATCAAATGAAGTTTGAGCAAAAACTGTGGGAAAAATCACTGTCTACTCTTACATCTCAGAAATGTTTAAAAAATTTTTTAACTTTTTGTCAACACACTACATAAATTTTCCTTTCCTGTTTCCATATTCATAATTTATATAATAGACATGCCTGTTGTGCCAGCCTTTTAAGATCTGTTATATCTGTGGACTAATGAATGTTCCTTGCCTGATCTCAGTATTTAGTCTTGGAAACTTTTCACATAAGTATTGAAATGCAGGACTGTCTTGGTTGTTGCTTTTACAAATGCTTTTTTGAGCCTTAGCTTTGTGTGTGATTGTAACAGCAAGAGTCTACTGGGATTTATTAATGGTTCACATATAACATTTTCTGTGCTAGGCACAAAAGTTTTAGTGAGACCATTTTTTTTGTTTGTTGCTGACTCATATTTGATGTCTCACTCACTTATAAAACAATAGTATTTGATATACCCATTTGCCTTGCAGACCAACTAGTATTGCAATGACTTTCAAATTACTACATATCAGCTATTTGTCTTCGATAGTTTATGCTGCTTAGAATAGTTCATATTGAAATAATTTTCATTAGCATGGGCTGCACGTAAGTAGGATGGAAGCATCTTATTACCATTATGTAATAATATACTTCAGACTTGTTTTGGAAGAAACTGCAAAAAGTCTTCATTTGTCTGGTTCATATGAAATGTCCAGTGCCTGCATCAAACTTCAATATTTATTCAGAATGTCATGTCATCATTAATATAGAAAAACACTCAAAGATTTTTCTGATAGGTCTTAAAAACAGACAGTATTACTGTTTTTGCAAGAACATTCCATTACTACAGTTGAGAAACTAATATTTTTGCTTTATACTTTGTTAGTTCCAAGTTATTTTGTGGCTGTCCTCCATTTGTATATGTATATATGCGGCTGTCTGCCATTTTGTACAAATAGCTTTAGTATTTATATTTAGAATTCCTTTGTTCTTTCCTTTCCTTCTTCTTCTTTCCACTAATAACTATTTCCGGTCACCTGACAAGAGCGGGAACTTCGTGGGCCCTGATTGGTGGTTTTGCCAACGAGGACAGGGAGGGGTCTTGCCCGTGGGGTTGGTAAGCGGAGACAAAGGGGTGAGAAGAAAGAACAGTTTGGTTTTGGACACCGAGAGAAGAAGTGTTGGACGAATCGTGGGTATCGTTCGTCAGAACTCGTCGACAAAGAAAAAGGCCGAGAGGACCAAGTGGAAAGGAGTCCAGAAAAGGACCAGGGACTTGTCTGATGAGAGCCTAGTGTATACTTAAATCCCAGTGAAGATTACCATACGAGAAATGGTGTATAATTCGATGTCGACTGATAAAATCCCCATAGCCATCGACCACCCCGATCAGGATCCCTGTGCTAACTACTGGTAGACTTCTTCTCCTTCTTTCTTCCTTTTTCTCTTATTAGTGTAGTATTAGGTTAAGTTAGTTATAAGTTAGTATTTACAATATGATCACGCGAGAATAACTCCCTGTGAGAACCTGAACGAGAGTAGAGACCGATTGTATAGATCTATGTATTTTGTCTCTGACGGGCATCAGTATTTTGGTTGTTAATTCTGGTTGTAATAAACTGTTCGTTTATTGGAATTTGTTGGAATACTTTGTCTTGTACATTCCGAACTCTCACANTGTGAGAACCTGAACGAGAGTAGAGACCGATTGTATAGATCTATGTATTTTGTCTCTGACGGGCATCAGTATTTTGGTTGTTAATTCTGGTTGTAATAAACTGTTCGTTTATTGGAATTTGTTGGAATACTTTGTCTTGTACATTCCGAACTCTCACAATTTATAAGATCATTCAGTTTATACTGCATGATTTTGTGTGATTCACCTAATGAAACTGTGGCTGTTATGCAGGTTCCTCTAGAGTCTGTACTTCCTAAAAGTTTACTGTCATTCTTTGTGAGAGAACATTTGTTGGAGAATCAGGAATAGGTAAACCTTTTTTCATTGGCACTAGTTACTTGGCAGATAACATATTTTAGATATTTAATAGTCAATTTCTTCTTCTAGTTTAGTCTTTCTTTAGAAGGACCATTTAAAAGTGGCATATCTGTGAGGGATCCAAAAATAACGGGAAAAAATTCAGAAAAAATTGTATATTTATTTTAACAAATTTATATGTTAATCTCATGAAGTTCAATTCAGCAAATCTTGGGATAAGATTTGCTGAATTGAACTTCATGAAATCCCACACAACTCAACAAGTTTATCAATGGTTCAACGGTGATCTTCGTTAATGAGATCACAAACTTTCTCAACATTTTTGTCAGTTTGAATGTTGGATGGACAACTAGACTTGGGTTGATCTTCAAGAGACATTTCTCCTTTTTTGAAAGTGGGAAAACCACTCATAAACCCATGGCATCTTGTTTGTAAGCACATTGAATCATTTCAACCATTTCCGATCCACTTTTGCCTAATAGGAAACAAAATTTCACAGCAGTGCATTGCTCTTTTAAATCTGACATTATGTTTTCGACAAAAAGAAAAACAGCTCTCACAAAAAAATTGCTATGTACCAACAAGTCTTGACATGCCGACACCACTTTACATACTGATTCCAGAAGATTCTGTCTACTGACATCTAGCAGCAGATGTGTACTATGAACCTCCTGCACTCCACAAAATTATTCCTGTTATTTTTGGGTTCCCTGTGTATGTTGAATAAATATGTCTGTTTATTCTAAATGATAGGCACAACAAAAGATGAATTTTCATTTCATTCATCCATGCATTTAGAGTTGAAAAACATGTAGTTCAACACACATGACCAAGGCTTGTCCTGGTCCACTACCTGAGAAGCAGAGTACAGGAAATATGCCCTTTTCACTGCTAGAGACAATGATTATTTTCTTGAACCAAAAATCACTTCTCACATACATAACAAAAGTTATGCAGATTGTCAATACATGTAAACAGCATTTTTAATGCAATTCAGAAAGCAATTGCAGAGAAACTGAACACAAACATGCAAAAACATTTTCTCGACTTCTTCAAGATGCATTGTATGTAGTGATATTCATGGATCATGTCATAAGAATAGCATTTGCCAAGCCACTTGGGAAACATTTGATTTAGGGCTATTTCAGTTATGTTTTCTTATGTAACATGAAAACAAGAAACAAGAACATATTAAAGAAATTAATGTCATTTTTGAATTCAGCACTCTAAAATATATATATATGTTACCGCTAAAGCTCGAAAGTCATTAATGTGTACATTACCTAGCTAATCTGCAGATTAACTAGGGTGATCAGTTAAAGTTGCTAAAATTGTTCTATTTCTCAAATTACCTAGGTAATGTGCAGATTATCTAGGTAATCTGCAAATTACCTACTAGGCACTCGGTAAAGTGAAAATAAGATCTTTGCTGGAATAACAGCAATGTTTCTGTATGCTTAAATTAACATATTGTTCTTTATTTAATTTTCGATATCTAAAGAATCAAGTTAATACAATCAAACAATCAACAAATTAGTTGATAGAATCAATCATCAACCAATTAAAAAACATACAAAAAATCAAACGGTTTAAAATATTAATACAATTAGGGAAATTATTATATAGATAACCAACTATGGAATTTCGGGACTTTCAGTATCTATCTGAACTGAGGAGACCGAGACGACTTCAACGATACCCAACTTTTGGACCGGAGACGAAAAATAATAAAGTTATCATACTTTTTCTGGTGATCGCATGATATAATTGTGCAGTTAATGTTACCTATGGTGAGTAAAATGGCCGCTCGTCTCTGATTCCAGCAAACAGAAGAAAGGAAACAGTGGGGACATATGTTCTAACCCAGTGTTTCTCAATGGGGGCGATATCACCCCTATGTGGGCATTTTTTCCATGTTGAGGGGGCGATTAGTAACAATTTATATTTTGGGGACGAAAAACAATTTTCTAGGCAATATAGTAAAACATTATATTAAGAATAATTAGATATTTTATTCGTTATATCGTACAATAATTAAACAAATAACATTATACTCAGTGGTGATATTCAGCGGGTTCGCACAGGTTCGGCCGAACCCATTGTTAACATTTTCAAAGTTTTCCGAACCCGTTGTTAAACACACGTAACATTTCTCAGTGGTTTTGTTTCTTTTAAAAAATATATTAAAATATACGTATTATACTCTGTAACACTACTAAACTAGAGCCTTATACCCTGTTCGCCTAGTGCAACCTCCATCGACCGTTTCAATCTCGACTAAAACGAGGTTCAATCGCGATCGACTCGAGAGAGTTCTCGAAACTAGATCCAGTCATAAGAGAGATCCCACAATCCCACGCGCGCGAGAAAATACAAGATGGCTGCGGAGCACGTGTCGGGCTATCAACAGCGAAATAAGAAAGATATTGTATTTCGAGAGACGATGACATCTGTCTATTATTATAATAATACCTAACGATAAAATAAATGATTTAGAAAAGTTTTTCTTGTTTAACTGCTTTCCCTATGACTTTTTCTGTTTAGAAAAAGCCAATTTTTATGTTTATAAAATATTTTGAATGAAAAATATTAAAATATGTACAAAATAAACCATTTTGAACACTTTTTTTATTATTTATAAAAAAAATATAGTTCTGGCATAAACAATGTTAAATTTTAAACTGATGTAATTTTGCGAATGCATCTTTTTTATTTATATGGGTATCTCAAGGCCAGTTTTTGCGCTAATGTTGCTAATGCACCATTTAAGCAAAAAAAAATTGTTAAGGAAAAATTTTCTGTTAGCGAACCCTTTGTTAAATATTTCGAATATCACCACTGATTATACTAGTCACTAGTCTTTTCAATGCAGTACGAATTTGGCGTTAGCATCAGCATCAGAATTTTGAAGTGAAGGGGGCAATACTACGTAATGGTTTTATTAAAGGGGCCGATACTACATTGAAGGGGGTGACAATTCGTTAGAGGTTGAGAAACACTGTTCTAACCTAACCTAACCTAGTCTAATAAATTACCATAATTATTACCAACCAAATTATTAGAATAGGTTAGGTTAGGTTTGAACGTGCATCCCCACTGTTTCCTTTCTTCTCTTTGCTGGAATCGGAGACGAGCCGCCATTTTACTCACCATAGGTAACATTATCCAATTGTGCTTACTTACTAGTGCAGTCTAAAGATTGGTGACACTTTGAATTTCATAGCAATTGGTTTTTGCAACAAGCACACCTATTTGTGGTACATTTATTTGTGGCAAAGATCTTATTTTCACTTTACCAAGTGCCTAGTAGGTAATGTGCAGATTACCTAGATACTCTGCACATTATCTAGGTAATTTGAGAAATGGAACAATTTTCACAACTTTAACGGATCAACCTAGTTAATCTGCAGATTAGCTAGGTAATGTACACATTAACGACTTTCGAGCTTTAGTGGTAACATATATATAAAGAATAACTATATTTGTTTTGAAAAAAGTTTATAGTTTATAGTTGAACAGTGATAATTTGATAATTTAAACAGTTTCTGTCAGAAAAAGTTTCATTTCAATTATATTTTAATTATTCTTTAAAAAATATTTATTAATACTTTTTAGTAATATTTTTCATTTTATAGTGTATTAAGAAGATATCAGCATATTGCACATGTTCAACATCTTGTGTTTTATCAATATTTTTAAGAATGTTTCCCGTTCTTTCCTGGTTACCAAGATATAATTGCAGAGAGTATTTAATTAATGATATTATTGCAGGCTTTACGGTAGCAATTCTACATATTCCTCAAGGTATTATGTCTTTTTTAAAATTTAAATAAAAAATAAAATTCATTAATTTTAATCTTTTAATTATTTTCTGTAACATAATAATAAACAGATAAACACTTTATATTTATTGCTGTAATGGTTAGTATGTCAAATTCAACAAAAATCAATTAATATAGTAATTTTATAATTCAAGTTGATTTTTCAATGCTACAAAAATTTTTAAAAAATGGAAAAATAATAATAATTTGAATTTATAAACTATGTAAACACTTTATTAAATAAATCTTAAATAATTAAAAAATACTGTTAAGCAGTTTTAGGATTTTTTAAGTTACAGTTCTGGTATAAATGCAAAAAAATATCTCTCTTAGACTTAGTATTGATCAATTCACAACAAATAATTTTTAATGTTGTAATATAGAACAAATTGAAATTAAATTAAGATGTTTTTGGAAAAATTATAGAAGTGTAACATAGTAATTGACATTATATTTTCCAAAAACCCTTAAAAAGCAATTTAGTAAGATGCATATGGTTGTGGTACACATGAGAATACAAATTTATGAATTAAATCATTTGAATACAGTTACCCATAATTGGGATTTGTATGGTTGGTGTATTGGACAAGTTCTTAACTTGACCTCTGAAGATCCAGAGCTCCTGTATCAAAGCTATGTCAAGATCTTTATCATTACCTGGGTGACTCAGCACTGCAGAAGTCACCCTACAGTGTTGAGGATTGCTGTGGATAAATCTTCAACACTATATCCAACAACAATGGGCTTACTACTAACTGTAAGCCATGAAATTGCCAACCTTAAACATGCCAACAACAGGCCTATTACTACTATTGGAAATCCAGCTGTCTTGTTGGAAAACCTCCAACAAACACCTCTCACACACATTTTAAGAATGAAAAACCATTGAATGTGTGGGTTGTAACATAGAGGAAATATAAGGTTGGCATCTGCAGATTCCCAATGAATATACAAGGCTGAATATAATAAAGTGTCACCGCTTTAAGAGGATTGTTTGTGGCACTTGATATACTGCTGGTACCTCCCAGCAGGGCTGCGGAGTCAGTAAAAATACACTCGACTCTGACTCCTGATAATTTTAGTAGGCCGACTCCGACCCCTGACTTTGGCAAAATTAAATACCAATTCATTTTATGGGGGCAGAGGCGTTCTTAGGGGGTTACCCTACTCTACTCTAAAAGGAGCCCTGGGCATTTACCCAAATACTTCTATAGTTTGTATGTTTAATATTTAACTTATATTAATATTTATTTGTATAAAAAAATTAATTTTTAACAAATATTTAATAAGAGGAAAAAGGGGAGCAATAAAATTCTATACCTATATATCTTTGTTCTACAACTTTTGCACTTTAATTTCACCTTTCCAGAAAAGTTTGTCCAACTAAAAAGTGTGAGATCTAGCTACTTCAACCCCTTGTTCAGAATAGAAAAATATATACTCTGATCAATTAGACTGGCTCATTCAGAAAAATAGAGTACTTATTTAGAGCAGAAATAATAAAGGAATGTATCAAAAATATTCAAATTTAATTGGGTCAAAATAATTTAACTACTAAACACAAATACTACAAAGAAAACAAACTATTGATACATATTTAATAGATTAAATTGTTGCATTTTGTATTTAAAATAAATGAATTATAACAAAATACAAAAACATTTTTAAAAATTATTAAATATAAAATAAATTTTCTTTCATTTAAAAAAAAAACTAAATTAAATTTAAAATGTCAGAGTTGGAGTCAACACATTTTTCCTGATTCCGACTCGTGTGGCCAGAAATTCCTCCTGACTCTGACTCCATACTCCATAGCCCTGCCTCCCAGCCCTCAGCATGATGCCTCCCACCTTGGCAATAGTGTTCTTCTTAGTTGAATTTAGCCATGGCTTTCAGATGGGAGAACCCCACCAAGATATTGCAGCACATATCACTAAGCTCTCCACCAAACATAATGGAGACATGCAGAGTGGGTAATACAGGGATACATTTTACCAATTTAATATAATAAAAGTTTTAAGTATACTGATTTCTTGTTTTTATTGTTGTATTTAAGATTTTTTTCTGAGGATAATAGATACTTATTAAATAAAGTAATGATTGATTTTTAATGAAAGCTTATTTCTTTTAAATTATTTTCTTTATACAGTAATACCTCGACTTACACTACCCCGACTTATGCAAACCTGGAGTTACGCAATTTTCAAATCTCGTCGATTCGTCTTTTGTTTGAGCGCCATACAACTTTTGATTACTCACTCCCCCCACACTATTGTTCAGCTTACATGTTCGAACATGTAGTGCGGAATCGACACATTGCTACAATTTATTTTGTGTTATTTATTTCTGTTTGTTATATCTACGGAGACTTGAGAGACTCTATGTGGTGATTTCTTGTAACCGTGAACAAATCAAAAGACAAGATGAGATTAACGAGAACATTTATTAGCTTACATACATCTGACTTGGATTTTACACGAATTCGACTTACGCGGTTATCGCTCAGTCCCACCTATCGCATAAGTTCGGGATATTACTGTATTTTGTTTTCTTGTTATTTCTGTGTGTTAATAGATTTATGTATTTTGACTATTATAAGCTGATTGTAAAACTATTATTTAATATAGTTTTCTAATCTTTAGGTATGGCATATGGATTACTTGCTTCTGTAGATGCAATAAATGGTCTCTATGTGTCATTTTTTCCAGTGCTTATATATTTTCTTATGGGTACCTCTCGCCATATATCTGTTGGTAAGTTTATTAATGTGAGTTTTTAGGTTTTTATTTTTTGAAATTTTAATTGTTACTTACTTTAATAAATCATTGATTTAAATAAACACATACAACTTATATTCATAATTTATGTTAAGATTTTGGAAAATAATTATTATAGTTACGATATGATTCTAATATATTTAATAACATGAGATTTTATAATTTGTTTTCTATTAGTTATAATTTTAGAATCATGTACCTTGTGTATTTACTTATTTTTGTTATATATTTCTGAAGAACTATTCATTTCATAATAGATTTCATTTGAATTAGGAAATGTGTTCTCTTTCTAGATGTATAGATTCTTATATAATTTATATATTATCTTTATTTATTTAATATTAAATTAAAAAATGAAACTAATTTAATTTATTTATAAAATGGTTTTTGAAACATTTTTTATTATTTTAATTATAAATTGTAGAATTAATAATGTGAAAATCATTAGATTAAAATCTATTTATAAAAGTTATTGTCTATTTTTAAAAAAAAATTAGATTTTTGTAATATTCACTATATTTAGTTTAATTTCATTTACATATCAATACCATAATAATTGAGTGGTTCAGTGGAAAAGTGATACAAGAGAGAAATATTATAATCTGAATATGTTAGTGATAAAATCAATAAAGAAAACTGTTTTGTCAATTATGTTACTTTCCACTCACCTCTTCAATTATTTTGTTAATGTTCTGAAATATTTTTTAGTTTCTATATTTTTTTTTCCTTACTTTCTTAAATTAATTACAATATTCATTAGAATTTATATTTGTTGTGTTTGAGTCTTATAACATCATGAAGATATAATAATATAGATCCTTAGAAAATAGTGTCAATACTCCTTTCATCTATGTTTTTTAATTAATTTATTGTAACAAATTTAAAAATTTATATTTTCTTTTAAATAATTTATTTTATAGCTTTCTAGTATAATGTTTTTGAAGAGGAAAGCATACTAAATTTCAATTAATGCATAAATTAGCTCTATTATCTTATTAGCTAGAACAATATAAATTAATTAAAATGCTTTTCATAAATCATTTAAGAAAAATAATTATTTTAGGTAAAAGTAATAAAAGGAATTTTAAAAATTTAATTAATTATTTTGAATGTAATAAGTAGCTAATTGCATTAGTTTATTTATAAATTATCACAGTTATGGCAATTATTAAGAGTTGTGATGCAATTGTATAAATTTTAAAAAATTTTTAGGTACATTTGCTGTTGTAAGCATGATGTTGAGTAGTACTATAGAGAAATTGGAAACTGTTAAGGAGAGCAATGCACTTTTACGTAATGATACTGTAATAAGTTCACAGACTATACAGACAATTCATAATGATTTTCCTACAAATATTGAAGTTTTAACCACAGTTAGTCTTGTTACTGGAGGAATGCAGGTATTATTAACATTATTTATTTGTTGGTATAGATCAGGGCTTCTTAAACTTTTTTATTCATGACCCCATTTATGATTGTGACTTTTTTGCGACCCCCCAAAAAAATATATATATATATAAAATAAAGATATAGCCTACAGTATACAAATTTCAAAAACAATAATGGTATACTACCACAGTTCACTCTTGTGTTACAATGGAACAGAGACAACTGAATACACTGAAAAGCGACAATACTACACTAGTCCACACTACAATCAGTGTTGCTGAATCGTTGTCTCGCTGCACCAGAAGTGACACAAAGCGCAACTCACGAAACCTATAACACAAAGCGTGCCATTTTCAAACTCTCACAAATTATTTTCAATATTTTGCATTAAAATCTTGCGACCACAAGATTTCGCTAAGCGACCCATAGTTTAAGAAGCCCTGGTATAGATAAATATTTTTATGTTGTAATAGAATTACAATGTCTTCTTTAAAGTATATTATTACGCATCCTGTTTCTCATTAATGAATCAGTTGGCAGATGATTTATATATTTACATTCTTCATAATATCAAGTTCTAATATTTATAATATTTATTCATAAAAGTTTTATATGAAAGAATAAGTGTTTGATTCGACAAATAATAGTAATAATTCAGAAATTCTTCTATTTAATTCTTTGATATTTTTTGAAAAAATAAGAATAATTTTAAAAATTTTATTTTTTAGTTATTAATGGGAATTTTGCACCTTGGAACATTGACTGTACTTCTCTCTGATAATTTAGTATCTGGTTTTTCAACTGGAGCTGCAGTTCACGTAGCAACTTCTCAAATGAAAGATTTGTTTGATATAAATATTGGAAAATACAATGGTCCATTTAAATTAATTTATGTAAGGAATTAAATATCAAAAATAACTACACAAACATAGATATATACTAAAATTATTCAAAATGTAATGATGATAATTTTTGTTATTTATAATTATTATTAATAATTTAATTATTATAATCACTAGTTTTGGTATTATAATTTAAATTTTATAGTTTATATTATTGATAGAGAAATTCTTTATATATTTTATACTATATCAATAGTAAATTAAAATTTAAAATATTTATTCCTTTTTTAAAACAGAAATTTAGGGATATATTTCAAAATATCCAGCACAGTAATATAGCTACTGTTGTTATATCAGCAGTGGCTATAACTATTTTGGCTGTTGTGAAGGAAAAAATTAATTCAAGATACAGAACCAAGCTAAAGATGCCAGTTCCAATTGATCTGATAGTGGTAAATTTTATGCATATATATTAATAATTACATATATTTAATTACATTTAGTTAATGTACATAATGATTGTGAAGAAAATATTATACAGAATTTGCAAATAACTACTTCATAAGTTATAAATAGAGATTGGACTTGATAGCAATTGTTCTTTTTCTATTAGAGGTAGCACTTGCTTGATAACATATTTTTATTAGACATAACTCTATAATCCTTCTTAATAAATTCTATTGTTCTACTTTTTACTATTGATTTTTTTGTACTTTACTGTTACTTTTGAAGCTTTACACATTTTGTTGAATTTTTCTACAAAAAACTTGTAAGTTTTTGTATTCAAAATATATTCTTGCCATAAAATACAATTCCACAGTTTGCTGTTTGATGGTGCTAATTTCACTAATCTCAGTGCAAAGTAGCCAAGTCTACAGATATCTCCCTAGATTATGGGTGGCCAACAGTTTTTGCTCTGGGGCTGAATTGGAAAGAGAACTTTTTCCACAGGCCGAACCAGAGGCTGCCCTAGGAAGATTTCGAGGTGGTGCAAGATCTCATTGTGGTGTCACCTTGTAGTGACTGAATTGTAGATAGAGATTACAGATACATTTTTCACATTATCATGCTTTATTAACATTCTATGCTGTACTTATGAGATTTGTAGTGGAGGATTATCTCTAAATATGCAGTGAGTTGTTGACTTTTTTTTAGGCATCAGAGTTTTTCATCGAGCTATTTGGATTTCAGTAGCTAATATTGAAAGATTGATTGCGGGCCACATAAATTCATTAGATGGGCTGGATCTGGCCTGTGGGCTGTATGTTGGCCATGCCTGCCCTAGATATAGGAAACTTTAAATAGTGAACAAAAACAAGAAATAGTTTTTTATTTTTGTCTTTTTAAAATGTAAGAGAATTTTAAACACTAGAAAAAAGTTTAAAATAAATGGATACTTTTCCATTTCAAAGAACCATTGTTTCATGAAATTAATAATACAGGTAACTCCCGTATAACATGGTAGTTATGTTCTAAAAAATTGCTGTGTTATGCGAATCCGTGTTATGCGAAACAAAGAACTAGTACGAAAAGGAGGGTTAGGTTCCAAAAATTAAAAAACATGCTACTATATTTTCATAATTAAGATAAATATCTTTATTAAAATTTTTTTAAGTGATACATATTAATATAAATTAAACAATGTTTTCTTTGTCATCACTAAAAGCACTATTAATCGAGAGCATTTTATTTTTGGCAAGTTATCGTTATTCTCTGAGCATTTTTCTGCATTATTTTCAGATTCATGCTTTACCTTTTGCAAAAAGTGTATGTAATTTTAGATTGCTCGCTTCTAGTTAAAAGATCTTTATAAATTTCCTTATATGGTGCTAAGCACTTATAGAATAAGGGAAAAACATTTGGCAACACCAGAAGAAGAAGCTTAGAGATCTGGCAAAATTGAAACAATTTTCGCAAAGGACCATGTGTATGGAGGCGAGAAAAGAAAATTTACATACTGAAGTACTTATAGTTCATGAAAATAATAATTTTCGTGAACTATTAGTACAGTGGGTGATTGGTTAATGAACAAATCGGATAATGAACACTTTTGCGAAAGATTTTTATGTTCGGACAATGAACACATGATCGGATAACGAACACTTCACAGAACAAACACAAGAAGAAGCGACGTAAATTAATGAATACCGATTGGTCTTCCCTTGTCTTCGGGCAACAATTCGAAACTTTTCGGAGTGTGGATGTCGACATCATCGACGCTCAAGCCGATATATACGATCGGATATTATTCCTCCGAACTTTGAAACTCTCCCTTGTAATTCCAGCCTTTTATTTTTCTGACAAAACAATTATTTTATGTATTCGTGAGACTGTCGGGTAGGCACTCGTTAAGTTTTGCGTCTGTTTTTGTTTTCGAAAGGTGAGAGTATAATAGCAAAGGTAGAGAGTGGGCAGAAGATGCCTAATGTTGCTGGGCAGAATGGCGTGAATAGGTCTACAGTAAGCTGCAGTTCAATTTTTTTTTTTAAGAAAAATACTGTATAATCAAGAAGACTCAAGCAGCTAAAAGAGTAACAAAAATCACATCTGAGAAATAAAGAATATCGAACAGTTCATAATGGATCCCGAAACGGATCTGACGACAGAAGAACGCCAATATCTCTTGAATGAAGAACACCAGGAAACTCGGCAAGATATGTTTTCTTCTGAAAAAAAGAGGATTAATGCCGATATCTGCTATTAATTAAAAATCTTTTGAAGAAGTGGGAGGATGTCAGAACAACGGTCTTAGAATGGCATCCAAACCAGGTTGAGGCTTGGGGATTTCTACAATTGCAATGCTATTAATTACTTACTAAAAATCCCGAAGAAGAGAGAAAAGCAATCGGCATTAGACGGATTCTTTAACCCTTTCAAATGAAAAAAATATGACTAATAAAAACGCAAGACTCTACATATGTATTTTTATTACTACATATAAATAAACGTAGTAAGAAAGTGTATATTTTTTGGGGGGTCTCCAGAACGAATTAATTAAATTCCCATTAAAACCTATGGTAAATCGATAATCGGTTAACGAACAATTCGGATAGCAAACAAAGTCTTGGAACGGATTATGTTCGTTAACCGATCACCCACTGTACTTAAGTATGTGAAAATTTATTACATGTCATGTTGTACGAGGGTTTTACCCACTTCTCGAACCGTGTCAGAGTGAATCTGTTCTATAAAAGTACCGTGTTATACGGGATTGGTAGCAATTCTTGAACCGTGTTAGAGTGAATTCGTGCTATAGAAGTTCCGTGTTTTACAGGGGTTACCTGTATATTAAATTATAGTAATATTAATACAACTAAAATTGTTTCATAATGTCTTATATCTTTGTATGAAAATATTTTTATTTTCTAATCATATATTTTTTTTCAATGCTTTTTTCTTCTTTCCATAACCATGACAATTTAGTAGAACTTCCATGAATCTGGGGCTTCTATT
This sequence comes from Centruroides sculpturatus, assembly GCF_000671375.1. NCBI lineage: Eukaryota > Metazoa > Arthropoda > Arachnida > Scorpiones > Buthidae > Centruroides > Centruroides sculpturatus. The sequence goes on along the minus strand of NW_019385305.1, from coordinate 418,936 downwards.
GTACATATTTTTGATTTTTTAGTTAATAGATTCATATATTGATATAAAAACATCTTACAAATTTTTTGCTTAATTTTTTAACCATTTATGCACTTAGCATCAAATTATGACCCATTGTACAATAGACAAATTATAAACTTTCTTAATATTTCAAAATGTGTATTTATTGATATAATTGTTTATTTCTTATATTTTTAAGCAGTTTTTAAGAATATTTTTATTTTTTTGAATATATTTGAAATAAATTTATAAATAATAAATGATTAATTTTATTTTAATACCTTGTATCATTTTATTACAAATTATTTTACTATGACCAGAAACAGATCTTTTTTAATATAATTTTAGGTTATAATTGCTACAATAACATCGTACTTTGGAAAGTTTAGTGAAAATTTTGAAGTAAAAATAATGGGTGATATTCCAACTGGGTAAGATATATATTTTTTGTTAGAATTATTAAAAAAATATTAATAAATGTATTTATGAAATTTATTTGTTTTGTATACTTATAATGCAGATCAAGTTTATAAATACATTTATTAATATTTTTTATATTAATATTACTAATTTATATATATAATATAATATANATACTACTCAAAAATCTGAAATCACCAAAACTATGTAATGGAACAAGGATGATCGTCAAACAACTATCGAATAACATCGTCGAAGCCGAACGTATGACTGGAAAGGACAAAGGACACAGTATTTATCCCCAGAATGCCACTGATCTCTACTGAACTGCCATTCCAATTTAAAAGACTGAAATTTCCAATCAAATTAGCCTATAGTTTTACAATTAACAAAGTGTAAAGACACACTTTAAAACATTGCGGCATCAACCTCAAAGACTCCTGCTTTTCTCACGGTCAACTATACATAGCTTTGCATCGAGTAGGAAATTCGAAAAATTTGTACATATATACCCCGGATAACAAAATGAAAAATGTTGTTTATAAACAAGTATTGTAAATAGTTAGAATATGTTTTCAATAAAATTATTTTACCTCTTACATTTTAAAGTTTATCCTTTTATTCCAACTACCACACAATCTCATATCAACTTCCTGAGATCTACATCTTATAGGGGGGTCGACTGTACAGTAGAGCTTGATAGTCCAAAGTTCCATATAGTTTGAGGCATTACCATCCTCAAGCTAAAGTACATATACTCAACCAGAACATTTAAAAATTATATTTTTCAGTAATTCAAATCAATTGTGTGATGAGACACCAGACACCAAAATTGTAAGCATATCAAAAGGTCTAATAGTGACTTTCTCTATTAGACCTTTTGATATGTGCTGTTGCATTGTGAAATAAATTGAAAGCCACTATTGCACTATAAGCCACTATGATTTCATAATGCTATTGCATTGTGAAATCTTATGGTTGCTAGTAGTGATGCAACATAGCTTCCAGAAAATAGTTGCAGTTTAAAAAAAACAAAAAAATACTTGAATACTTCTCTTTTATGATTTGTTATACTTCCTAGTATATTGTTATGTACTACATCAGGGGTGTCCAACCTTTTTGTTTCTCTGGGCCGCATTGGAAGAAGTCAAGGAGTTTTGGGCCACAAGTATATATAATATATACTTGTGGCCCAATATACAAGTATATTTAAGGATTAACATGTCTAGATTATAATAATAAGTATTAAAACTTTATCACAAAACAGGATATTTTAAAAAATTACTTCTATAGACACTTTTAATTTTTACTTATAAATAGATAAATTCATTTATTTGGTTTATTTGAGTCTCTGATTAATAAAAAGCGACGAAACACCATTTTAAAGTGCATTTTTATTCAACTAATATATTTATAAATGATATGTTAAACGATAACGAAAGTGAGAAAGGTTGGAAAATTAAGACTCAATATTTGCCTAACAGAACTATTTAACCTTTCTGACAACTTTTTATCTTTCGTCTTTTCTCTCCTTTCACCAAATTTGGGTCTATAATCCTTTGAGTCACAACTTCAGCTTTATTTAGTAATCCTTCCTCATTCACACATCTCCAAGTACATAAAAATATTTCATTTCCACTCAAAACTAAAATATGAATAAAGGTTTATGGCTTTTGAAATTTATTTTCTGAGTTTATGCCGTTGAAATAAATAATAAAAAATTAAAACATTTGTCGGTTTTGTTTACACCTTTATCGGGCCGCATTGGAACTTGCCTTGGGCCGCATGCGGGCCGCGGGTTGGACACCCCTGTACTACATACTTTAACTTATTAACCAATAAAATAAATATGACATTATTTATTTACTACTGAGTTTTATTATATATATATAATGAAAATCATATGCTATATATTTTATAATTTTAAACTTGCGAAAGAATTAGCTAAAATCTTAATTATAATTAAACTTAACAACAAATTGTTAAACTAGCAAATTGTTAAGCTGTAAATAGCTTAAAACAAATTGTTTTCAAAATATTTAGATTCATCATTTATTAACAATTTTGCAAATATAAAGTACAGTAATCAATCATCAATCAATATATATTATAAAGGTAAGTGTACAGTGTGCATACCGCTAAAACTTAAAAATGTGTTCCGGTACAATCAAGTGAGTTATATGGTGTAGTAGCCCTCTATCCCTCATCCATGAAGAAGGCTCCCGTTTTTCCCTGAAGGGTGTGCAGTTGAAGATATAAGGGCTGAAAGTTTTGCCCTCTAGACATTTCTAGAACAGTCCAGAACATTCAAGAGTATTCGAGAGCATTCCACAACATTCCAGAATGTTCTGGAATGTTGTGGAATGCTCTTGAATCCCAGATCATTGTGGAACATTCCAGAATACTTTCAAATGTTGTGGAATGTTCTGGAACATTATGGACCATTCAAAGCCTTTTTTGTATGGGTGGGACTACCCATTGGTGGGGGTATATAAAGCAAGATCCGTCGTGGGTTTGAACGTCAGTTTCTTATCAGTGACGAAGGGAAGAACCAAAAAAGAAGTGAAAATTCCAAAGTAGTGCAGTGAGTGAATAAAAATAAACAATGAAGTGTGAGTAGTCAAATTGATACAGTGACTGAATATAAATAGAAAATAAAGTGTGAAAATTGTGTAAAGTGTACTTAGTGTATTTGTTAATAAAAAGTTGATTTGATTTATATTTTATACAATGCCCAAACTTAAAAGAGAAGGAGCTCTTGCCAGTTCTGAATTTTCTTTTGAATATTACCAGGAATTTTCTTTTGAATATTAAAATTGATATTGTCGACAATATTTTTAGTTGCCAAAATTGCCCTTTGAAATAGCCACTCTGGATTGGTATAGTTGTGAACAATGTTTGGATAAATTTGGTTGATGAGTTCGTTTTCAGTAGTGGCTATGTTGCAAAAATCACTGTTGAGTTCAATGAGGCCGGTCATCTGGTCAGTGGGATGGTGTGCCTTTGCCTATTTGTAAAAGTTTTTGAGCAAAATGTTATTTATAAACAAGTATTGTAAATAGTTAGAATATGTTTTCAATAAAATTTTTTAACCTCTTATATTTTACAGTTTATCCTTTTATTCCAACTACCACACAATCTCATATCAACTTCCTGAGCAAAGCCGGGTACCCCAGCTAGTAGAAAATATAAAACTTACTTTAGAAAAATTTTTTACAAATTTAAATCTTACTTTTCATTATTTATATTTAATATAAGTTTCTCGTTTACAAAATTTATGAATTTTTAAAAATATTTTTTAAAAGCTATTTGTTATTTCAGACTTCCTATTCCAGTTGTTCCTAGAACTGACTTAATTCCCAAGGTTGCTATTGATAGTTTGTCAATAGCAATAGTTGCTTTTGCCATTACTANTTCTACAAACAAATATTATATTTTTAATTGTGTTGGGATTGTCACCTGTGGACATTTTAAACTGTTTTACATATTCGTGCAGAGGCATAGCCTCTAAAGAAAGGTTGTCTCTGCAATGGAAATAGTTGTTCCTGGTGATTAGACATGGCAAGTAAACTTGGACTCGTATCCAGATGAATTTTATATTTTATTAAATTGTAATTCTGCCAGCCCTTTTCTACAAAGAAATATTATATTTTTAATTGTGTTGGGATTGTCACCTGTGGACATTTTAATCCAGATGTATTTTATTTTTTATTAAATAGTAATTCTGCCAGCCCTTTTCTACAAAGAAATATTATATTTTTAATTGTGTTGGGATTGTCACCTGTGGACATTTTAAACTGTTTTATATATTTGTGCAGAGGCATTAGCCTCTAAAGAAAGGTTGTCTCTGCAATGGAAATAGTTGTTCCTGGTGATTAGGCATGGCAAGCAAAATTGGACTCGTATTCAGATGTATTTTACTTTTTATTAAAAATATATTTACCATGATGATAATTTTTAATAAATCCGATTATTTTATGCAGTTTTGTAAAAATTTATATAGTGCAATAGTAAACTTCAGCCAGATATATTGTGGCTATGCTATTTATAAACTGCTAGAGTGGTGCATCCAGAGGGGCCCAATGGGCCCTGGCATCCCCAAAGTAAAAGGAAAACAACATTAGTAAATTTTTCAAAAATTTTTTAAATTAAAATTTATGTTTTATTTATACTATGTTGTGTCTTTTATTACTTATGAATTAACATTCACAAAGATAGAAATTTTATTGAATTCACATTAAAATGTTTTTATCTATTTAACTTAGCTCTCCTAAGATTAAATTTTGAGTGTGCCAGTGAACTGCATTGTATTGATTAGCATCAAACTGCAGGAATTATTAACACATCAAATGTTATTGTATGTTTTATACATGAAAATATAATATATATACACAGTCTTAAATGTTTGATTTAAAATAATCTGTAAAGGACATTTGCTTTTTTTGTTTTAACTCCTTTAATAACAAATCACTCCGATTAAATGCATTCTAAATCCCATCTAAATTTTGATTTTGTCATCAATTACCATTTTCAATTACCATTTTATCTATTCCTAATAAAGATTAAATTATTTAGTTAATAAGAATAAATGAAACAAAAATAAAGCATAGACTAACTTGTTATTGATGATATTAAGAGCAAATTATGGATGTTCTCCATGATAACACCAAAAAATATAAAATAGACACATTGAAGTTCAAAAAAAGATGCAGACAGATTTTTACATCAAAGAGGATTTTTACGAAGAGGTAACCAATTTTGCATAAAGGGTTGAGTCTAGGTGGTAATTGGTTAGGTAAAGTAGTAGTTGACTTAGATTGGATTAAAAACAATGAGTCCTATGGAATAAAAATTTTGTTTTAAAAATTCTTGTTATATAAATAGGTGGTTGGCATAACAGGATTGCCAGCTAGAGAGGTTTTACCAGGGCTGGCATAAAGTTTTATAGGGTTGGATTCCAAAATTGTAAAGGCCCAAAAAATGCATTTATATATATTAAATTATTTATTACAAGTACAAAGTGAAAGTACATAGCTATATTCAATCTATCTTACAACTTATAGCAGTATTTTTCAACCGGGGTGCTACGGCACCACGATTGGGGTGTCGCAAAGTTTAGGGCCTTTAGGCATTTTCTTGGAAATTTACTTAAGTGTAGTTCAAGTTAACTCATTGTCAGTTTTATTTTGCTATGAGATATCTAGTAGACAAAGAAACGATGACTAATCACATGTTAATGTAATGTTCTACGCTACGTGTACACACAACTTGTCACGAGTTCGCCCAAAACATATTGTTTGGCCTTCACATTCCCAGTCCCAGTACCAGGCCAACCAGCAGAGAACAACAACATTGACACTTGTGTCCTGTATATTCTTTAAAAAGCATTGCATTGTACTTTGAAAAGCGTGTGGTTTCAATCACAAAGTAGGTGCATATTACAGTATTTTCATAGTATTCAAAAGCAATGATAACAAATAAACAATTTTTTATAATTTTTTTAATTTAAATTTCTTAAATTGATATGAAAAAGATAAGAAAAAAGTAATGAAATATTTATTTTATATATGCATCAAAATAGTATAAAAAAACTTAACAAAAATTGTTTATCAATAAAATGATAATATAAAATGATGATATATTTGATAATAAAACTAGATTTAAAAAACAACAGACTATTATTTTACATGTAGGTATTTTGACAAAATTCAATGGACTTAAATTTTGATTTTGAACATGTAGAAATGCTTTTTTTTGCATTAAAATGCTACTTCAAACTGTCAATTTAAAAAAATTTTCTTCCTGGGGAGGTCTCTCTCTCCCCAGACCCCACCCCAGCATTGCGCATAATATTCATTTTGCAAAAAATTCATCTGCCCCATTAGTCCCCTCCCCTTATTCAGATTCTAGATCTGGTCAAGGGTGTCACGATTTTTTATTTTTCAATCAGGGGTGCTACTCAATGAAAAGGGTTGAAAAACACTGACTTATAGTTAGGATAAACTACATAACTTCTTAGTTTAATTTTTTAACTACATATTTTGCAATTGAATAATTTACTATACATGAATTATCATACATATTACACATAAGGCACTGCAAAATGCATAAGATTTTATAGAATTTATGACAAGCTTCTTTGTGGATTATGGGATCTTTTAAAGTTGGCTGGGTTCCTGGGAACACATTGAACCAATCTTTCACTAGCCCTGGGTTTTTCTGTATAACTTTACCATGGAATATTTAAACTATTTATAAAATTATATATAACATTTTATGTACTATAAGATTGATTAATTAATTATATAAAATTGTAAATTACAGTAGAAATATAATTTTTATGAATCTTTTAGTTAAGAAGTTAATTGTATTTATGAAATTAAGCAATAATAATAATAAAATGCTGTAAATTTTTTAACTTAGGAACTTTTGGCATTAGGTTCTGCAAATATTTTTTCTTCATTCTTTTTATGTTATCCATGTGCAACATCAATGTCACGGAGTTTAGTACAAGAAAGAGCTGGAGGAAAGACACAGGTATAAAATATTTTTGAGTATATATTTAAAATTAACTTTTAAAATTTTATATTTAAAAAAATATATAATTTAGATGACAGCAATAAATATTTTCATGAAAAATTTATAAATTTTTAAGATTATTATTATTAGTTCAATAGTTTATAATTCTTTTGATGATAAATTTTATCTGCAAATTTTGTACATTTTGTTTACAGCTATAGTAGAGTGTCGATTATCCAAAACGTCAATTATCCGAAATAATTCCAGATGGCAAATTTAAATTTTCACCAGTGCTGTGGCGCTGCAATCTTTGGCTGTCTTGGGTTACTCAAATATTTTACGTTTTTGATACTAAATTAACTTCTGAAGTATAATTTTTTATTGTTTTTATATTTTTCAATATATTTATTTTGTTTGTACAAAATAAAAAAATAATTTTTAACGATGCAATAGTCTTCGATAGGCTTAACATCGATGAAAATTCAACGCAAAGCGACACGCAACGGAGAAAAATTTCAACATGGGATAGGTTAATATATTTTTTTGTACATAATCGGTTATCCAAAATATCGATTTTTCGAACAACCCCAGTCCCCAATTGATTCGGATAATCAACGCTCTACTGTATATTGGCAGTTTGGAGATATCTGTTAGAATATTGTTATTACATTGTACTACACTTAATGACTTTTCATTTTTTTAAAAAATATTCTATTAAGATATAAATGAACTTTATTTATTTAGTCTTTTAAATAATTGTTTATTTTAATTGACGTTTATATTGTTAATCAAAAAATTGTGAGTTTTGTTTTAGAAAGTAATTGAAAGAATTTATAGATAAATAGGAAAATTGTTAAAAAGCTTCCTGCCTGTATTATTTAATTACAAAAACATAGTTACTTAGGACTAATGAACAGGCTTATTATACTTCCAACATATTTAATTAACCTCTCCAAAATGCATTTTGCCTTATGGCCCTTATGAATTGGATAACATACAAAAAAACTGTCTGTGGTGACAATTGCCAGCATTGCAAATATACCTTAGTGATACAATAATTACAAATTATTACACATTATTAGAAATTATAAATTGGTTGTCTAAGTGCTGATTCAAATAACTGTTTATGAATCTGTATATCAAGACCAAAACAAGCATAAGAACATTTATAATTATAAAATATATATAAAAGATAAATGTTTATTAAAAAAAATATATATATATATTTTTAATAAACATTTATAATTGTAATGGAAAGTGTTTAAAAACAATCCAAATGAGAACAAAAATCAAAAATTGGAAATTGAGCTAGCATACCCCACAAATGGGGTGGAGACAGAAGAAAAGAAAATAACCATAACCATAAAGAAGACAGAAGGACTATTCCCAAAGTTTTTTACTGTATTTATTCAGTATTGTATTGTTACGGACCTAGATATAATTTAAAATTCCTAATAGTAATGTGTAATAATTTGTAATTATTTTACCACTAAGGTATATTTACAATATCGACAAGTGTCATTGTAGACACTGTTTTTTGTATGTTATTCAATTGATAAGGGTCATAAGGCCAAAATACATTTTGGAGAGGTTAATTAAATATGTTGGGAGTATAATAAGCCTGTTCATTAGTCCTAAGTAACTATGTTTTTGTAAGAAAAATTGTTGTTTTCAATACTTTTCTATTTTATCAATAATCAATAAGAGAATTTTATGTAGAGTGTACAGAAAAATCCTAAGTCACCCAAACAACTTTTGAATGTACATCTTTGGAAGAGAAGTATTGGTATGGTAAAGCAACTATGTGCTACCTGAGCAGTTCTCCCAGCAGTAAAATTTGGAACTTAGCATTCCTATTTTAGAAAATATAAGGGATACAGAAAAAAAAGTAAATAAAGTTTTAGAGTATCACCAGATGACACTTATTATACTCCCAGCATATTATACTGTCAGTTTCATCTGGTAGCACAAGGTCACTTTGTAAAGTTTGGTCTATTATGAAACCCAAGCCCTTGGGACCAAACTCTACCTTCATGGTCCTTGAAAGGGCAGGCTTGACCTTTCTTACTAGCAATTAATATGCAAAAATTATTAACAGTACTAACTACTAAGAGATATGTACAGAAATACTATTCAATATACTACCAATTCAAAGTATTATTTAATTAATGTAAAAAAACACACAGTTACAAAAACAAAATAATGATTAAGAAAAATCTGTTATTTAGATTAAATATCAAACAGTTGTTAAACAGATAATTCTAACAATTCAATACTATAATTTGCAATCCAAAAACACTCCTATCAATGCAATCATAAGACTTCTCAGTTGTCATCACCACATAATCATCTACTTACATTTTCTGATATTACATCACAGCTCCTGCCTATCTTATTTATATTTTATGTCATGAACTCATTTTACAATTCCTGTCTCTACTGGCAGTAAACTCTAGAGAAGTCACCTATTGGAATAATTGAATATTAAATTACTTAGCTTGTTGTTGTTGCTTACTTTTTCTCCTTTATCCTACCACTTATGGCTTCTCCTAGAAATTCTCTTCTTGTCATGTGACTTGTGGCATTCTGTCCTACAGCCAATGAGGAACATTTTAATATCTTTTGCTTTTCTCTTATTCTTTTTTCTGTTTAGCTTGTTGTTACTTTACAGTCATGGATGTGAAGTAGTTACCCAGAACAAAATAAAATCCCCAAAATAAATGTAAGTAAACAGAATAAATGGTTAAAAATAGAATGAAGTCAGGTTCTTCCTTGTAACTTTACCCTACCAATACCTCACTTCTATAGCTCTATGTTTAAAAGTTATTTGGGTGACTTAAGACTTTGCAGTGCACCTTGTATAAAGTTAGAAGTATAAACATATATGTTTGCTTGTTTTTATAGCTTTCTGCTTTTATATCTTGTTTGATTTTGCTTGTTGTGCTATTAGCACTTGGACCATATTTTTACAATTTACCAAAAGTGAGTATTATCTACATATTAAAATATTCATATAGAAATTATTTTTATCTATTTAAATTGAAAACATTTTAAATCTAACCCATTGAAATTTGTTTTAAATTTTGGCATGAAAATTCAATGTAAATTTACTAAAAGGTATTTATCAATTATAATTTTTCTACTGTACAATTTTCTTCTGATCAATTGTGTAAAAATTTTATTTAGAATAAAGTGAAAATAATTTCATTAGAAAGCTTATTAGCAAATATAGTAACAGCAGTTTCTCAAGAGTCTTACTTTTTAAAAATAAATTTCTTAATCTTTTGTTCAAATTTTATAAATTTTTTCTTAAATTGATAAATGCCAATTTATTTAAACAATTATGTTACNGGGTCACCCCTAAAACATCATTAAAATACATCGTCATCGGACCTAGATATGTCCTCAAAGTTTCAGCCTTCTATCGTAATTAGAAGTAGATGAAATTTGAGGACAGAAATTTAAATTAAATTTTAAACGCTTTTGTAACTACAGCATTACTTATATTTTTTCATAGGGACAATGTTTAATTTTTTTTTTGTTTGTTTTTATTAAAATTATAAATACTTCTAATTAATGATTTTAAATTACAATAGTCTAACATATTGAATTTAAAATGTACTTTTTTCGCCTATAACCTAGAGTTCTGGGTGGGAATGCCCTTCGTTACTCCCCAAAATTCAGTATGTCACGTAGACTTTAAGTACAACTAACAGAAAATATAAAATAAATGGTGTAACGATATGATTTTAAATACACGATTAGCATTTTTAATTTTTAATAAATTTTTCAAAATTATTTTCTTATTAATAATAAAATACATTGATGAAACTAAAATGTCTTTTGGTCGTGTTCAATCACCAGAAACGACAGTCTTCAATTGCAGAGACGACTTTTTATTTGAGGCTACGCCTCTGTAAAAATATGAAAAAACAGTTTTAAACTGGTTTTTCATGTTTTTAGAGGTTTTTTAAATTATTGCTTGTCACCAGTAAATTTTAAAAAATTCATTGGTGACAAGTCAATAATTAAAAATGCAGTTTTGTACATATACAGGGGGAGGTGCAAAAGCAGGTATACAGTTGAGAATCTGAGAATTACAAATGTTTGGTGTTCATTATTATCTTTTATTTGTTCGTATTCCTTATTTCTGATTTAATTTGTATATAAAAATAAATTTTTCTTTTTCCTATTGTCTCCCTGTATGTTTTTCCCCCATAATAACAACTGTATACCTATAATCACTATAAATAAATATTTTCAGTTAGAAACAAGTAAAAAATATACTCTATCTACTTTCGACTACTTTTTATCTACTTCCGACTGAGGACATACCTAGGTACGATGACGATGCATTTTAATGATGTTTTAGGGGTGACCCACCATCCTCCTCCTCCCGAAATCTGATAAACATACACACCATAATTAAATCCTACACGTGGTTAAGTGTGTAAATGCATGTATATGGTAGGGGTGAGCATTCCTACATACCAATAAAAACATTTTTAAAATGTATTTAAATTATTATTCTTAATATTCCAAATGCATTTCACCTTTTTCAGTAGGCCTCCTCAGTGGATACAACTGAGGAGTGTCAATTATATAATAAAGTCAATGGTAATGATAAAAGTTTAATTTATTTCTTGTCGCTTATTTGCCGGTTTTGACCTGTAGATTGTGATCCTCGAAGTCGGAAGTAGATAAAAACAAATAAAAAAAATATACTCTAACTGAAAATATTTATTTTTAGTGATTATTGAAATATACCGATCCCATTAGTTCTAATTATTGAATTTACTGTATACCTACTTTTGTACCCCCGTGTATATTATGTATGTTCTTCTATGTATTATATTATGTAAATATCGTCAGCCATTTTTAATTGAAACTGTATCTACTTATATCATTCAAGTTCTTTCCTGGAAATCTAAGCCTTAAGTTCTAAGTAAGTTATAATTAAATAGAAGTAATTCAAAATGGAATTTTAAATTATAATTTTATTTTTGTTACTATTACGTTTTATTGTTTAAAATTTTCTAATTAATCAAAAAATAAATGAACGAAAAACAGTGTATCTCATATTGATTAGTCTTTGTTTTAATTACTTTTACTTCTTTTTGTGTGTTTAAAGTTTGAACTCCACTTGAATTAAGCTACTCACTCTGAAATAAAGAAAATGTAGAGGAAAAGATGGTATTATGGAACCCCCCATTTCAAACTGATAAAGGCTAACTGTAGCGGATTATGGCTGAACTGCACTAGGCAGACATCCATAGCAAGGGGGAAAACCCGTTTCACTTCAATTAAACGGTTGTCCGCAGTGAATCAGCATATTTGTGTTTTTCGAAATTCGAAAGTTTTGAATGCTAAGTGAATTTAATTATTTCTAAAATATAAATCGTGTAGTTGTAGGTTCACTGGTGCATGTATTCCGTTCCAGAGACTTGGGGGTACATATTAATCTGTGTGATTTTCACGTTTTTTAAATTTTGGTCTTGACAGACATAAGTTAATTCAAGATGGCGATGCGTGAAATACGGACCCCATTGGTGCTTTTAATATGGAACCCAACTCCTCCGATCTCTTTTTTTGCAAGCAGACATTCGCCCGGAGCAATTTGTGAAAAAGACACTAGATAGAAAGCCAATTCTTTGAGAATATCGAAAAAGAGCTGCTGGAATATATATTGTTGATGGAGGTCATATTTTTCTATTATAAAAGCATTTTTTCGATAAAATACATTGGAGTATATAATTTTGTAATTATTTAACATTCTTTGTACTTTCCTATTCGTTTTTGGATACATTAAAGCATTTTTTGAAAACATACAGTAAGGTTCCATATTACCACCCGGTTTTCTCTAAGACTACTTTCTGACTTTTTGTACAAAAGCCTTCAAAAACCATACTTATAATTACACTAGCGAAAAATCCAATTAGGAACATTTAGTTTAATAAGTTACCAGTACTTATCGCACAAAAAATGTGGGTGTAATGATACCTTGTTTACAATTCACTATAATGTAAGTGGGGTTTCATAATACCACCTTATCCTCTATTATTTCTACAAAATACAATCTCGCATACATTATTTTAGAAACAAATACTTATAAAATTTACCTGAAATTTAACTTTTTCTGGATATGAGAGCGTTACTCTCGTTTACTCTTATGAGAAAATATTCTAAAATTGTGTGGTGTATACACATATATTAAATACCGAATATATGCGATTAGTTTTACACACGTAAATATTATTATTATTTTCTTTTTGTTTAAGTTTTACAATTTTGTATCAAATAAAACCAAACTTTTATAACCACTAATCATGCATAATAGCATGTTCATTCAAAATTAGTACATATCTGATATTTGTACCAAAACATTTTTTTTACCTTAAATCAATTCACTTTTAAACAATACCAACGAAGAAAAATANTTTTGTCTAATTTATGTAACATTTATTTATTTTATATGACAATTATATTGTAAATGGGATGATAGGATGTTTATTATGTATATAACAGTTTTGTTTATGTTAGCAAGAATGATATTATCATTAAATATTTTTCAGATGATCTGGCTAGTGACATTTTTCTCTGTGATTCTTATTGATGTTGATTATGGTTTATTTGTTGGAGTTATATTTTCTGTGTTAATTGTAATTTTTTATTCAATAATGTGAGTAACAGATTAATATTCTGTTTTTATTTTCTTAAAATAAAAAAAATTACTACTAATCATTTGTTTTATTTTTTAAATATAATAATTAACATTCTTAATATATATTCCAATGAGATTAATATGATTACTATTTTTGAAATATATAATTTTATAAATTTCAAACTTTTAGTAATTCATTTAATTAATGAAACTTTGGATTCTACAATTCTGGATCAATTTTTTTTAGAATATTAAGTTCTCAAAAAATTTTTCTTTATACTTTTCTTTATTTGAATAGATAAAATCATATGAACAAACAGCTTTACTAAACATTATTGTTCATCTTTAGCATTAATGTAACAAAACATATTGAAGGAAGCAAAATTTTTCAGTTTATTTTAAATTTCTCTCATATTATGCTCCTCTATTCTTTTCTCTGCTTATTTAGATATTATGTTGATGGAATAAAACATTCTCTTTTTTCATGATTATTTAAAGAGTATAAAATGTTTTTAAACTAAAACGAGCAATTATTTATTGTGACATTGTCACAATGCCGGGCTGCAATTTTAGTCATATTTTTAATTTATTTAATTTAAAATATATTCTCTCCATCTCAAATTAGTAGTGACTTGCCCCTGTACATTATACTTTTCCTCTAACAATGGAGTTGTGCCAGTCATGTATCTAACACCTTTCAGGAAAGAATTTTTGAATTGAAATAAAATGATTGCCAGTTTGCATCAGAAGTTCATATAGAGTTCATATTAATCGTTCATATTAGTTGGGGCCTCCTGCTCCTAAGCTTTCCATATCTGGTCTCTGCTTTCATCTACCTATCTCCATTCTCATGATTAAGGAAAGACAGACGGACGGATGACAGTGGGTATTTATACCCACTGTCATCCGTCATAGTTATAGGTCTACAATAATCAAATTGCAGCCCAATTATTGATTTTTATGTGAAATTCTTATTTTTGGCATTATGATAACAATTCATTAAGTCCTTTAATGACAATTTAATTTATTTGAAATTTATTTAATTCCCATTTTTATAGAAAAATGGGGATTAAGTATACTCCACTTCTTTGTAGTTATTTCTTGTTTTTTAATTTTTATAATGCCTGAAAGACTATACAGTGCTTTATAAATACTATTTATTTGCAAATATATCAGGTTACTTTTTAATGGTGCATTCATATAATGAATGCACCGGAACTTTTCTCCTATCCAAAGAACATTTATCCTTTTTTCTTATTATCCTTTTTAATACTGTCTAATAAACTGTCTTTTCAAGTTATCTGACAGTGCATGACAATGCTATACTTTTAATGTATTGAAATTCATCTTTCAGTTTTCTCAATTCAGAACAGATAAACATAGACCTTCAAAGAAATTGCAGAAATGCTATGTAAAGATCACTATTTCTTTTCATTTGTGTAAAAGAGGGACAGTGGAGGTTGCAATAGCAAGATTTTAAAATCATTATACTAGATACCAAACACTTCCCTGTTTTCAAATGGCCAAGGAACTGGCTCTTACAACCTTCATTATTTCTCTTTTTAAACAAAAGCAGTGATATGGACTCTTGGATATAATTGATATCATTGCTTCAGCAAAAGAACCATACCTGACCAAGCTATCTTTGCAGAGATTGAACTTTTTATCTAATAACTTGTTAATTTTAGATTAATATTTTCAAGCATTACATATATATATAGCATTTTTCCTTTCAGGCCTTATAAGACAACACTAGGAAATCTACCTCAAACTGACATATATTTGGATGTTAAACAATACAATGAAGTAAGATATATTATTAATTTATTATAATACAGTAATGTTGTTATTATCGAACATTAATCATAATTATCCTTATTAACTTCCGATTCTCATAAAGTATGCAAATAACATATTTATATACAATAAACACCTAATAAATTATTAACTCCCAAATTACTTCCTGGTACCGTTAGAAATGATATTTGATTGTAGACAGCTTATAAACAGATGCATTTATTCAAGTTACAAATTATTTCGATTTTTTTCATCCCTAATTTTCACTGTGACGTTCAAAATATATATAATTTTTCATAAGAGGAATCAATATATTATTGCTGTCATGGCGACGGGTCAGTTCATTACTTGGCGGGATCTTTTAAGAAAGTTTATAAAAAGGGGGAAGAATTTTTCTTTATGTTTAGTTCGCCCGTTTTCCTATAGGTGGTGAGAAACAGAACATATGTGATACGTAAACCAACAAATGTGTATACGAGCATGGGAGGAAATACGTCATATGTATACAAAGAGGTATGTATAGATTGGATTAAAATACAATATAAAGTATAATTTAACTAGCCTCGTGTATTAGCAGAGATAAATTTATTTAGAATTTTAAATAATTAAGAAATAACGAAGGTAGCAATATTTCGAATGGTTTTTAGAACTTGTCTGAATACTTTTTGATTTAAAATCACCGTAAAGTTCTTTGTTCTAATGCCATTACAGAATTTAAAAAAGCCAACAGAAGGAAATGAACCACCTGGAAATGTTTGTTTGAATGGCATAAACGTTTAGATCTGATTACCTAAGACGCCTTTAAAGTTCTTTTCTAGTTTCCTATTTATTTTTATAACTGTCAGAACTGCGGAGTCTGCACCTGTTTGTGCTTAACTGACAGAAAGAATATATATTTAAACACGTTGCAAAAATTAAAATACCGTCATTATTATTATTATTATTACTGGAATTGTGTTGTATTATCGTTCCATTACTTCAACAATAACTTGAGTTTAAGATTTTTTTTTNATCAATTGAATATTCTATTAGCCAGCCAAAGCAAAGATGTATTATGTTGATATTAAAATACATTGAAATATTTAAATATTTATTATTATTTATGTGAAATCTGCAAATTTAATGTCAGAAAAAAAAGAAATGTAAACAACTCTGATAGAAAAAACACTCTGGTGAGAATTATATCGGAGGTCACCGTTTGTTATAACAATTATATGGGAAAGTTGACACATAGGTATCAAGAATGCATCGTTAATGTCAACATATGACGATCACGTGACTCCTTTCCCACGACAAGCGAATAAAAGCTCGAGCCCCTAGAAGCTCAGGGCACATCTGCACACGGAAGTTATTTCTGTACTTGTACCAGTCGATCTCCATGCAAAGGAATTGGATCCCGTCAGAGAATACACCTGACAGAAGACACCAAGGATTACTACCTCTTTCATACAGACGATGCGCCAACTCTCCATTACTCCAAGAGGTATTTAGGGAATATTTTAGAACTTGTAAAATTGCTCTCTCTCTCCCTAAAGTTAGGCAAGCGAAATAGACGAGAATAGTTGCCCATTATATGTAAATAGTCTAGTATAACCGCATTTAACCTTAGTTTTATTTTCGCCTCCTGTAACTTAGATTTTGTTATTCAATAAATGCTTTGTTTATTTGTTAAACTTGTCTCCTGACATTGAAAGAACACCTGCCAGCTTACCAACGCATTCCCCACTCACTTTTTGCCCTTCTAGCCATCTGATGACTCCAAGACCGGGTTTTACCAGCCTGTGCAGTGTAAGTGGTCAGGAAGGATTAACCCCATGGCCCTCTGCTTGTCTCACATTTATATATACTTAAATATTTTTATTAATTAACTATATTTTCAAAAAATTGTAAACTACATTGATTTATGTAATTTTTGATGTTATGCTATATTTCTACAGTATTTATTTATACTTAAAAATGTTTTATTTCAGATGTATCAGATTATATCAGTTTAATTAGTTTGTGCAGCAGCTTAGTAATAAGCTTAATACTTAATACTTTAATTGCACCGTGACAAATACAGTTGAACATGTCTATCTCAAACCTGCTTATCTTGAAATTTATTTCTCCCCACATTTTCAGTCTAAATTAAATATATTTTCCATGTTTATCTCAAATAATTTTCTTTCAAAAACCTCTATATCTCAAATTATGGACTGAAGTGTTGATTACAAAAAAAAAGTTCAGCAACTACATTTTGATAGCATAAATTGTAGCTGATATGTTAAATTACCTATTTTTTGTGTCTAAATCTAATCACAGATTTAATTATTTTCCTCTGAATTTTCCATACAGCATGTCTAGGGTATGGAAAATTGAGATGAAAATAATTAAATTTGTGATTAGATTTAAGCATAAATTGTAGTTGAGAAACATTTTTTGCAATATAGTACATAGTTGCAATTAATACTGTTTTTCTCTGATTGGCTACAAGTTTGGCTTGCATCTCAGTGGTCAAAGAAAGTCAGGCATCAGAAACTATTGACAAACTATTTCTGTTAAGTCAAAAATCTTTTAATAATATCTAATACAGGTATGTATTGTTCTTGTTGTTGTATTAATAAAATACCGTACCTCTAATCAAACCTATTAACGCTCACTGTGTAGAAACCTGTATATCTTGAAATCTTGAATTTTTTTCTTATTCCCATGAGATTTAAGATAGACAGATTCAACTGTATATACTTTTCAGAAAAAAAATTTGCTGGATAAAAGTATAACTTAAAACTAAGTTTATGTAAGTTATTTATAAGTTAACATTGTTNTTTAAATAAACAAATATTCACTGCATCGTAAATACGATATGCTACAAAGACACTTTTACAGGAAAAAAACAGCTCGTTAACTATTGATACATATAATTTAGACGACGTTTAAAATATTAATGAAAGAATTGTATCATTAAAAACATCGTTTAGAATAATTGTATTATTATTCTAAACGAAAATCAATTTTCAAAAAAATCATTAAAGTTACGTCATAGATGTCAGTGTGTAATTTTTAAAATTTATGTAAAATTTTACTAGAAATGTGTTCATTAACAGAAAATGTTTCTCGTGGTAAGAAAGAAGAATCGTTTAGTTATTTTTAATGCTTCTCCTAACCCCTCTCTCTCTCTCTCACACACACACACACATTGGAATTTGATAATCTATCTTCAACATAAGCTGGCAAATTCAGACATGTTATGCCTCATTTTAAAGGAAAGAGGAGCAGTAGAACTATTTCTAGCAGATAAATGACCTTTGATGCCTCAGATTCCAGAAGTAAAAACAAAGAGACTTTCTTTCCTAACTCATCTCCATCTTCCATAGTAAATCAATGTAAAAACTTTCCTGTATGATATTTTACTGTTAATTACACACTAAACCATTGTTTCTCGTATTTGTTCCCGTTAGTCTTAACTTTTTAGGCTTATTTAAGTGCGTAGTTTGTTTAATTTGTACGTTTAACGTTTAATATTTATTCATTTGTTTGTTTATAATTATATATAAATACTAAGAAAATGCTAAAAATTAATTTCCCACAAACCTAGTTTTTATAGTAGGACGATAGAGTTAAAAAAAGGACATTCACCTATTTCTAAATTGCTCGACATCGTTTCACACTTTCCCGTGACGTCACAGCGAGAGGGAGCACGTGACGAGAGAGAGAGAGAGTGAGAGGAGAAACGTCCGTTGTCGTCTGCTGGAACGTGTTTTGTTTAAATGGGTGTCGCCATATCTTCTGTTTATAGAGAGGTAAGAATCAATTAATTTTAGTGAAATTAAATAATACGTACCGAAACGAACGTCAAAGATTGGTTTATTTTTTTTAAACAAGTGATCAATTCTCACGTTATTTCCTAATAAAGCGAGATCGAAACGTCATTTAGTATGTGATTAATTTCCAATCATCTGCTTTAATTTTAAGAGAAATTATAAAATTATCAAGGCTGATAAAACTAGCAAAGTTTTGTATCTGTAAAAAAAAATATATTAAAACTTTATAATTAGAAAAATTATATATCCTTATGTAATTGAATTTCATTTACGAATGTCGTTTTTAATTTTTTTTTTAATTTTAAAACATTAAAGATCGATGACGTTATTGATTTCGATTGGCCGATTATTTATTCATTTCTGCACGTGACGATCATTCAGTGGGTGAAGTTATCTGTTGTCATGGAAATTATAATGTGGGTGGGGTTTGTGGGCGTGTTTCGGAGAACGATTGATGGAGATGTTTGCAAGTGTTGTAATTCGTTAATTTGATGTAGTTTCTTTTGTTCTAGCGTCTCGCTGGAGAAATTGGTCTTTTATTAAGCGAAATTTTTAAAAAACATATTTAAGATTGCATTTATTAAAAAATATATATATATACACCAATAAAGTCAGGCGTCTACATAATAGCGCCATTAAAACGATTGAAGTTAGATTATTGATTTTTTCGAAAAAGTATTATTTCTACTCTAGAAACAACTAATTATTTTAAAATATTTTTCTCTTACTTAAACAAGAAAATCATTGCATTTTTAAATCAAATATTTTATTTCTTTTTCCTAATATCTTTTTAAAATAAGTAAATTAGCGCCATCTTTCGTGTAAAACGTAAAATACTATCACATTTTAAAATAATTTATATTTATTTATTCTTTTATTATTTAAAAATATCTCATTCATATTTACGTCAAAAGAAATTTATATTAAGTTCCTAGTAAATGCAATAATTAAGTGAAGAGAGTAGAATGTGAACACTTTTTACAAGCTCTACCTAACATCATTATGAATAGAATGCTGTTTGGTTGTCATGGTTACCTACATAACAAACTTTCTCAACAATATTATTATTATATAAACACAATTATATGGATATAGTCGCGTCACAAGTCGGTGCAGTTGTATTCGATGTAATTTCATTTATTTTTTAACATTTATTTTTCTCATTTTTTTTCGTCGAAACTTTATTATTGTTATTTTCGCATCACCATAATAAATGCGCCACACAGCGGACATGTTTAATTAGATTCGATAATAAAAATTAAAGAATGGGATAAATCAATTTTAAAGCAGATAATGTATCCTACATAAAGTAAATAATTTTATTTACTTTAAAAATAATACAAAATTTACAATTTAAATTAAAAAAATCAAGGATTACATTTACGTATGGAATCGGCGTTTGCTATGGAATACGTATAAAGAAAATTTAGGGTGTAATAAAATAATCGATCTGTTACGTCCTTGATCGTTATCATGCAACAGAACAATCCAATGGGGAAGTTTTTAAAATCAACAACAAATATACAAACCGAAACAGTACAGAGCGGATAGACGCAAAAACCGAAAGACATGTCGCGATTTTGGAAAAAGTTATGCAAGAAAAAATACCAAAGAGGAAAAGAAACTAATCTAGAAATATCTCTAATCGATTCACAGGTTTGTATATTTTACATATACATATATATATATATATATATAATTCGCGAGAATTTAGAAATTCCATCCTTCATTACGTCGATCAATACGTCTTTAATGAATGACGTTCGGAGTATCGATAATTTTTAATGAGTGGCAACACTTTGCATCGATATGTCTTTAATGAATGATGTCATTATTTGTTTGAATAATGTAGTTACGTAAGTTCCATTTTGTAACGTAATTAAGGGCAGATAATGTATTACGATGAGCGTTCTATCTCTCGATCGTCTGATTTGGTAAGATCGTGTTTTTTTACATTTTCGGTATTATTTTATTACTTCTTTAATAGTAAAGTATAATAATCAATAATATGTTTTTAAATTAAAGTAATTGTGAATAATCTGCGACATAGTAAATTGGATTCAAAATAGGTTCCATTAGTTTTGAAATCATAGACATCGATCCGATNTATTTGTAATAAATATAAAGTTTGCAACTAAACATTATAATTATCAATAATTATAATCATTTAATTATATGTGAAATTCATTTTCTGATTATTATTATCATACAATATGCTGTCAGCAGTTTTAATTACTTTACTCACTTTATTCAAAACTAAAATAAATTAAAGTTTAATTGGACTAGAGCTTCCACTCTCATACATAACAACAAAATAAACCCCATGATAAAACATGATGCAGTTACCATTTTATTATGGTATGACATATAGACTAATATTAATTTGTGTCATACTATAATAAAATGGTTAAATACTGTAGTTTTCTAACTTATATAGTTATTAAATAATTAATGTTAATTAATTGTACAGTATGTCTTGATGATTACATGTTATGATGATTTGCACCATAATTATGTTTCTCTGATAGTGTCCTATATGGTACATACATACATGCTATGCATGTAAGCATCCTCTTGTGCATTATTTTTGAACAACTCTACATACTTAATTGATGTAATTTATTGTTAGGAGTCATTCAGATATGACCTGTGCACTGGGGAGTGGGATATGTAAAAATTTTCTGACAGATTGTGACAAGGGGTGCAAGTATTAGGAGAATGATGATATCTTAAAGATTCTCAAAAAATTTCTTATTTCTTAGTAAAAAAAATTATTTCAATAATTATGGAAAAGTATTTTGATCAATGATTATACAGAAAAGTTCTTATTTATTTAAAGAGTTACTCTTTAGTGGAAGCATTGTACTAAATACACTTTATTAGCAGCTCTCTAGTAGAACTTTTAGTATGAAAAGATAATGATAACAATTTAATCTTTATAGTTACAGATAAAGGTACTGCTGAATGATCTGTTTTATAACATATTAACTTTAATCAAGGAGTTACGTAGTAAAATGTCATCTGACACTTTTGTGGTAAATCAGATGAATTTTTTTTTCTTTTTCTATTTGCTGATTTTTAAAATTAGCCTTACCCTGGCAGGAAATGTGAATAAATTGGGGTAATGAATAAATGTACTGTAGATCGGTTTTACAGAAATGCTTGATTTTAGCATTGGGGTGACAAAATATAACAAGTAAAGGTAGTTAGTCAAAATAAACTTAAAATTGGTGATATATTATATTTGTATAACACCTTAGATTGATGTGGTTATTTTCATGTTTAGTATTATTTATATTTAAAGAACATCTTTCATTTATTTGATAATTTTTGTATGCAGTTTGTCATAATCATTATAGTGCACATTATAAATTAAGTTTTTTAAAACTGTTCTTAGAAAAAGTAAATTTCTACTAGACATTTTAATTTACATTAGTTATTTATTTTATAGGTTAATGAATTGCCTGGTATAAAGATATTTTATTATGGAACATCATTAAATTTCATAAATAAAGAAAATTTCAAGTCTTCTCTTATAAAAAATATTTTAATAAATAAAAGGTAATTTGAAATATTTAAAGTAAATAGAATTTTATTATTTTTAAGTGTGTTGAATATAGTTTTAGTAATAATTGATGATGATATTTTTTAAATAAAATAATATATCATACTTCTAGCATAATTATTTTAAGGAATCCAACAACCATATAAAAATGAATAAATGTAGATACAGTAGAGCGTCGTTTATCCAAATGTCAGTTATCTGAAACGTCAGTTATCCGAAAGAATTCCAGTCGGCAAATTTAAATTTTCACTAGTGCTGTGGCGCTGCAATCTTTGGCTATATCTTGGGCTACTCCAATATTTTTTTTTGTTGATGTGTGTGTTTTAGCTGGCAGCACTGGCATTTTTGTGCCAATGCTGCCTTAAATATACAGTAAAAATATCTGTTCCAAAGTAGCAAATTTCTTTATTATTTAGAATAAAATCAAATTCTAATCTACATTGAGAATTACACCAAAAATAAACGGTTAGCCTCATTAGTCTTATGACTAAGCCTTAACCTTCTAAGACAAATTCTATATCATTATTTTTTACTAGTATTAACAAAAAAATTTGTTTGAAATTGCTCTCTTTGTGGGAATGATGTTATTAAAAACAAATTCTCAATCGATGATCCCTATTAAAAAAATTTCCATGTAAAATCAATATGATCTATTCAACCAATAAATTCTATTGATTTTACACTGATATTTTGACCCAATAGATCTATTACACACAAAATTAGTTTTATTAACTCTGAGTTACGAACTAGAATTATCCGTCTAATTTATTATTATTTTTAATAATGAACACTTCATTGAAATAATAGATTGATTTTTTAAAGATTATTTTGTTACATGGAAGATTAATAGCACCTAATTTTAATGGCAAACATTTCATAATTTTCTTACACCTTAATAATTAAAATTATACCTGGGTTATACTAATTTTCTGATCTCAGGAATTTTTCTGTCAAAACCAATCTCTAAATAAACAAAAAAGTTTAATTGTTAAATATTAAAACTTTAGATAAACATTACACAGAAATGAAATATAGTGCATTAAGTTTAACGATTCAATCTATTTTAAAGATTGTTTTCCATGTTGATTATAACTTTCTTTTGAAAACGTGTTACAGAATCGAAACATACATAATTAAGGAAACATAATTATAAGTTTATTATAGCATATACAGATTAATGTCAAGTTAAAAATTTACTTTTATTTTGCCAATCTGCAAATATTTTAATTTTTATAGTCATCCCAATAAAAATTAGTTGTGAATTTATATTGACTTTTATTGACCAATAGCATATATACCAGAAAATTGTTTTATTAGTGTCTATTGGTTTAAATCTTTTATTTACCTAGAATACCAATAGAAATTTTTGTTGGTTTCTATTGGTTTTTACTTTCCAATATAAACCAATACAACATCAATAGAATCTTCTATTGGTTGCTATTGTTTTTTTAAACAAGGATGTGACTTACAAATAAATTTCTTATTTGATTTAAATGTAAAATACTTATGTGATTAAATTCCTAAACTTACTTGTAAGGATTCAGAGAAAAGAAAGCTATAATACTTTTTTTTAGGTAACTAGGATTTTAAACTATCATACGTGGGTTTCAAAGATTCATAAATAAAATAATTGATAACAAATTGTCTTCTCAACTGTGAATTATAAAAGAAAATGATTATTATACTATGGTTCTTTTAATCATGTAATGTTTTATGAGAAGAACTTACACTGATGAGTATTTTTGTAATAATAAACATTGTTCAGAATTGGTCCATTGGTGGAAAAATTATACATAAATTATTTATTTTTGTAAGAACTTCTATTGTGGCATTTGAAATTGCATTTTGTTTTTGGAGAGACATTTGCACTTTTTGTCAATGCAGTATCTTTTGCTCAGGCAGTTTATAATACCTTGCTTGTTTCTATATGACAACATAGAAGCCAAACAGAGTTAGTGAAGTTTTTTTATTACTAAAACTAAATTTCTTTATAATGTAATAAAAAATATCTGTGCAAAAATTTGTTACTTATTTTTGCACATATATTTTTATCTAATTGTGTCATGGCTGCATCCACAACAAATTGTGGTATTTTTATATTTAAGATCATGTTTTGGTTGATTAAAAAGAATCACAACACAAAGTTGACTTTATGCTCTTATTGAATATGCAAAAACATATTGTGAGCATTTTTGAAACTGCTATGACATGAAATTTGCATTATGGCTGGATTTGAGAAGTCAGAATGCATTGTGATTGATTTTTTTCACTCAATGAACATTTTCTGTTTTTGAGCCTACCATATACATTATATGTTTTAATTTATTATTTGTTACATTTTAACATATGCATTTCTGTATTAATTCAAAATTATAGGGATAATGAAACAGATTCATCACTTTTACAAAGCAAAGTTGAATGTATAATTATTGACTGCTGTTCAATTACATACATGGACTCAGCCAGTATTGAAATGCTCACAGAGGTAAATCAGTTTTATCTCTTTTTGAAATTAACATAGTTTATTAATTACATTTTAATAAATGTGTTTTAAGAATGTATTGAATGTATTATACTTATGAATAAAAATTATATTGTTTATTTATAAATAAATAATGCATGATGTATTAAATATAAATAATTCTGATATATTAAAACATTGATTCCTTCAAAAATATATATAGAAATAAATAAAATATCTTATTTAAGTAAACTTTGTTATCTAATTATTAAGTTTTTTAAAAAATAATAATATAGCTAGCTAACTATAACACTAAATTATTCTACTAATTAAACAATTTAATAATCACTAACTAATTTAGTATAATTTTGTTGAAATGTTAAACTTTGGCAGTTTTCTAGACACATTGTTATGAAAATTGTTATTACAGTGAATGAAATTAATGAGGATCACTTAGTAAAACAAAATAAAAATATGGAAGTTTAAACCTTTTGTAAGAATTATTACAGAAAATTTAGAAAAATTTTAATGTTTAGAATAGTTTATAACTAAAGTAGTATTTGAATACCTTAATGGTTTATTTGAATTTTAATATCTATATAATAAAGCTACATTGATCTTACTGACCTGACTGATGCATTCAGTTACTCACTGATGTGAAATGTTTGAGCAAAAGCAGAATGTCCTACAGAAAAATAAAATAGTACATTTGGAAGGGATGTTAAATATATTAACAGAAAAATTCAAAATTTCAAAAAAGTCATATATTTTAGATTCTATAAGATGTCAAAGTTAAACCTTTGATGCCTCATAAAGTGTGTTTAAAAATTATTATTAAGTTCTTTACAGATAAGAAGACATTTTTAAGTGGTGCAAAATGTTGGAGTTGGATATTGTTTTGCCCTTTACAGGCAGACTTGACAACAGTACAGTTTGCCAGCATAGGGAAAGACAATATGTGGTAATCTGGGCAATTACAATACATTTTAATTTGAAAAATATTCTAATGATAAAACAAATATTTGTTAAGAATCTGTCACTTATGACTTATTATTTAATCAATAAAAATAAGATAGTCCAAGATCTTGATAATCTTAAACAGTTTTGGAATTTTATTTCAGAAATATTTCTGTATAAACTAACTATTTGAAAATAGTAACTGGATTATATTTAATGTAATACTGAATCAAAATCAATTACAAATGTTCAAATCCAGTAAACCACAACACCATGATATATTCATTCAAGTAATAACTTCATAAATATCTGTTACTTCATAAATTGTATTAAAGTCAAAAATGTTTTACAAATAAACAATAAACAGTTCTGGAAGAATTAGTAATTATTATTTGAATGAANTTTTTGGGCGGGCGTTGCAGATAGCGTTCCTGCTACACAAATATTGTATAACTCGTAATTATTGCAATTATTATTATTTTTTAGTTTTTACGGTACAAAAAGATACATTTTTATATTCCTTGTCCCTTTTCATAATTGATGATAGTAAAATAAAGTATTGGTTGCGTTAAATATAGATTCAAAATCAATATGTCTTAGCACATCTACCTGTGGCTCTCCATGCTTATTTACTAGGAAAAGTGTATAGAAGGAAGTATACACACTTCTGCACTTCACAGGTGTAAGAAAGATAAAACTACTCTTAGCGCTTCGCTAAAAATGATCGGGGTAAGTACAGTACATCTAGCCAAATCTATTACTACTTCATCGCGGTTATAGGAAGCAATCGAAGTAGAAACAACACGTATTTTTTTTTACTGTAAAAGTAATTTAAGAGGCGATGCATTATACAACTCTTTGTCCTTAGCGTCATTACGTCGCTAAATTTAGTTAAGTACCATCTCAACTTAATTCATTTACCAAATTGTATAGAGTAAATTTGCAAAAAAGTCACACATAATAAGCCAAAACTATATATTACTTATGAGTTAACACTGCTTTACTATCGATTTGCACTATTTTAGTTTTAATTTATTATTACTGCAGCATTACAAGATATTAACATCGCATTTACTTTCTTAATGGTGCATAAAGTTTTAATTTCGTTCTCGAATAAATTAACCACTTTTTTTTATTTTATAACGTGTTTCTGCTTATTTATATGCCGCGTAAACAGTAACAGATGGTCTCCGATGGTTTAATGTATACGAATTTTTTGGTGTAGGAGTTTACTGCGTAACTGCGAAAAGCCGGTTCGTTGATTTATTGTATTATTTTAAATATTTGTCTTGTTTATAGTTGTGTAAATAAATTCTATAAAAAGATCTTTTATATTCAGAATATTGAAGTGTCAAGTATCATTAGTGTTTTGTAGTGTAAAGATACATTGTCTATAGACACTACTTATATGCGAAGGGCCCTTTCCGCTGTGCAATAAGAGGCCTTTTTCTGCATTCTATCATGCCTGATGGTCAGGGACTGAGCCCTACATATCTGAGTTAACCAACTCATGTAAGTTAACTCAAAATATGTACTGTACACCATATGTTTAGATACAGGCCTAGCTTTAATATTATGCACCCACATTTTTCCATTTTATCCATTATGTCTAAGCTATCAACAGAATAACAAGCATCCTGTTGTAGATTGAGTTTAATAATAGCAGAACAATACATTGGCCTAATCTATCTATTTTGAGAATCCGGACCAGATTTTAATCTCGATTCCTCAAAGATATACTTTAGTCTTTTTGATTGAGATCTCACTTATAAATACAGGCTATCTTTTGTACATTTATAATCTAAAAGAATATACGTATAAAACTTTCACAATTGTATAATTGTTAAATTAAAAAAAAAGCTTGTTAAAAAATGAAAATTATTATTATTCATTTCTAAAACACAGTTAAAAAGGGTCATTACCAAGTTATCAATATCTTTCGTGCATATCTTTCCAAAAAGATGAATGACGCACTTTTAAAGCAGTCATATCAATCTATGAGTCATTCGTGCTACTGACTGGTACAGTCGCCATTCCTTTTCTGTACAGTACATCTCTCTAAAGCATGAATTTCCGTACAAAGTTTAAATTTTATTTATAGTGTAATTATATATTTATTTATTTATTATGTCAGAGCACGATGTTCAATAGACCTGTATGCTGTATGACCAAGGCAACAAATGGATGCGTAATCTGACTGATTTCGTATGATTTGCTCAGATTAAACGAGCTGAAATTGTGTGTATGTGACGATATTAAATCAATTAGCACACTTTTTACACACAAAATTTGATAAACAAAATTAATTTGTACTGTGCTTAGTTTGTAACTACAAACTAAGCAGTTCTCCCCTCTTCTCTGCAGGAGTTTCAACTCGCTTCTTCCCCCTTTTTTTGAGTCTATGCAGCTATTGTTGTTTAACTTAACTCCTCTCGTCTCCCTCTTCATAGACTTTAATAGTCACATCCTGCTCCTCTCCTTTCTACCCAATGGAATTCGTAAAAGATATTTGCATAACTCTGCAAGCGGAATTTTTGAACACTGTTCCTAATTAACTTATAATTTTAAATAGTAATTTAGCTGTATCATATTAGAGAGTCCATCCTCTACCGAGTAATATTAAATTTTAAAAGCGCGAGTTCCTAACTGTAGCCTCGAAGCATAAGGCCTAAACTGTTGTTTGGCTTACGAGAACCCGATATTCAATTTACATCCACACTGTTTTTAATTAGAAGCAGAAAATTTGTTAAAAGTACAATTGGACACGCATTGATTGTGGTTATTTCTTCGTATTACAGAAAAATAAGCTTGATAATGTCTCATAATTAAGAGTAGATTCGCGAAATCAGGAGGGAAGATTTGACAATTAATGTAGTACAGTACAATACGTGTGTTAACTGTTCACGTTACATGTATAATGTATACGTAAAAGAACATACTTTGATCAATAGAACAATACTTTTAAGTATTTTCAATGTTAATGTTATAAAAAAATAAGTGTTCTAATTTTTACATTGTTTACTTTCCATCTAGGACAGCTCATAAAGCTCTTTCTTATTTAGTACTGGAATGGCCTAAGACCTTATCTAGTCGTCCATCGCTAAGCCTCCGATTATAAGATTCAATAAGATTAAACGGATTTTATTAAATTTATAAGCCTCTTTTTTTAAATTAAACGGATTTAAAGAGAAATTTTGAAGTTTCATTTTTCCCAAAGATCACTAAATAATGGAGACACTTCAATGATACAATAAGGTATATCGCTATATCTTTATAATATTCCTAATGTAAACATTGCGTGCGACTATAAACCGATTGATAATTTACCGTTACTGATTGACAATTGTATCAGACGTTTGGCGTTTAATTTTAAAAAAATACGAAGATTTTCGATTTTTTACAGCATCGTAAATGATCCTGTACTTTATCTATCTCGCATTAATTGCAATTTACAGAATACTAACAGAGTTGTTTTATTATTTTGTAAAATATTAATGCTTCATTTTATTATAAAATACAGCATCGATCCGCTTCAATCATAAAATAGTCTTGAAATACATTATATTTCCCATAAAGTAGTTGTGTATCTGATTCTATATAAAGATGTGATACGGAATATAGATTAGTTAGAATATAATTAATAAACAGAATAATTTCCCATATGAACACTGAATAAAAGGAACAACACGAAGTCCTCAAGATAAGATTTAAATATAATCATCATTAATATCATTTATAGTAAAACAAAGTTCTCCAAACGTTATACGAGTATAAATATTTAATTACCAGTGGCATCTTTAGGCATAGGTAGTCTTAGGCTTTTGTCTTAAGGCCTCGTGCTTTCGGGGCTTCAAACGTGCACAAATACACTTTACTCTCTAATTGATACTCTGTCTAGTAAGCGGGATCCAGGTACTAAGATCCTAGAGATCCAGGGGCGAGCAACCTTTAAGTGTGCGTGCAAAATTCGCCGAATCTTTGATGCAACATTTTCTCATGTGCCAACCGAAATTTTTGGGTGCATATGATTATTATCATCATCTTATTACTAAAACAGTTGATAGTGTTTGTTTCTTTATTGTACTTTTATTTAGTATCGCTTTACTCGATAAAATTATATTCTATTAAGTTAAAATATACAACTCGACGATGTTGGCTATTTCTTTTTAATATGAGTCCCGGATTGCATGCCAGAAAAAAGTCGTTGGCGTGCCAAGGGCTGCTCACCCCCGACCTAGACCTGGTACAACGAGGTCGAGAGAGGAAGGATACAGAGGATACAGGCTCTTGTATAAGATACCTCGTAGGGCCTGGACCAGTAAAAGAGCAGCTCGGAACCTAAAATTTTAATTATATAATCTAGAAAATCAATGTGATTTCAAGTAGGCTATATAAAGGTTTCGGAAAAAAATATAATAAATTGAGAATGTCCTGTTAGAAGGGATAGGGGAGCCCCAAGAGACCATCTAGGATCTCTTGCTAATTTCTTTCCTGATCGCTCTAGTGTCTAGTCGTTAAATTATAGTAAAAGAAGTTTTCGAAGGTTCACGCTTGCTTAGGAGCCCGGTAAAGCCTAAAACTTTCGCTGGTAATTTAATTTTTAAGCTCCAATTCGTATTTAATAAAAGCTAATAAATTGAAACAAGTATTCAGTTCCGGATTATTAACTATTTATTTATTTTTTAAACACACTTCGAAGCAATTTCCTTTTGATACACGAACACAAATGAAGTATAATATTGGTATTCACCACACCCGATTCGGTCAAGTAATAATAAACAAGGTGGAAAGGATAATATTTTTAGACGCGCCTAAGTGAGAATATTGTATTCATCACATCGACCTCTATCTAGAACGAGTAAACATCCGACTTCCGGATAAAGTTTTTATCTATCATCATATATCCGGATAATTCGTTAATAAACGAGATAATATCTTACCTGCTTTACCAGTCTCTTCAAAGTATATAAATATACACTTTTGATGGTTTCTTAATATTTATGCCTACTTGGGCCTCGCATCCTACTTATTGTATGGAACAGAGGAAGCACAAGGTAAATTCCTTAATCCTTATTATTTTCCCCCAAATGCATTTCGAACTACTTCGTTCTTCGTCGTGGGTACTAAAATTATGCAAAATCATAATTTACATTTAGGCCTACAACGTCGGAAGTTTCTATTGTATTCCATCAAAAAATTGCAAGATTTCACTACTTTTTAAGATTGTTAACTAAAATAATACATAAAAATTAATATCATTTACAATTAATTAGAATATTTAAAATGCATCTTCTATTTTTTTATTGCAATATTTCCGTTTAACATTTATTTTGTCGCGACCCATTTTAATATATTCCTCGCTTGACGTAAACTTTTATACTAAATAAGTAAGATAAAATAATTTTAATTTAATTAATTTTATCTTATATCGGGGGGATTTACGTACCATTTTCCTTCGAGCATAAGAAACTACTTTATCCTAATTGCTAAAATTTTTTAATCAAACGTTGTAAATGCATCCTATTTACACTTCCATTAGTCTTTAATTGTTCTTATAATCCTTCTCCATTATGGCTCCCCTGTATATACGAAACTTTTCCCTAGTTATCATTTCTTGCATTGTTAATGTTAGCTATATAATATAAAATCGTCATTAAGTCCGACCCTACTTGAGATACACACGACCCCCTTTTTTCTCCCCACCCTCTCGACCTTTAACCACCAAAATTTAATAGCATGAATCTCCCTAACAGACAAACCTCCCTGCAAAATTTCAGAAATTTTCGACAAAAATCACAGTTGTTAAGCTTCAAATAGAGTGAACAAAATCCTGCCACAAACATACACTAACATCCATACATACTGAAGTTACTCCTCTCGAATTTTTTTGCATTTTTCGACGTTTCAAGATCCCCCGAGTCTAAAAATGTAACAATCTTAGGGAGAGTTAAAATTTTACATAATTAATGTAAATTATTGTATAATTAAAATTGTGTATAATTTTTAGCTTGTAAACACTGTACCAAAAAAAAAAAAAATCTTCCTTTTGTACCCATGGTGAGGAGAGTAGTTCGAAATGCGTTTGGGAAAAGATAAAAAGGATTAAGGTATGTACAGTACACAGCGGCGTAGTGCTCCAGGCGCACGAATTATGAAGGCGCCAAGTTAGAAAGTTTTTCGAAGCTAAAATTAATCGAAAGTTATTTAAGAAGCAGCGTGTGGCAACATCGTCTTAGTTCTTTGGCTATTATATCAATTGAAAAAACAATAGCTTGTCAATTTGATCTGGAGAAAGTGATTGACCGATTTGCAAACGAAAAAGCGAGAAAACAACAATCTTGAAGTTGTTTTATGTATTGTTACGTATTTGTTATGAAACTAAACTTGCATATATTTTGTCAATACAGTTTATAGCCTATATGTAGTAAATATTATTAGGTACTCCGTACTTAAAGAATTATATTTGGTTTAAATTGAATATCTTATTATTAAAATGCCTCGAATCTCAAATAAATTGTTATTAAGTAAGGTTTTAAATCGGAATAATTAGATATATGTTTTTGAACTAAATATTCAAAACAGATTTCGCCAGATTCTATTTGCTCCAGAGCGCTGAATACGTAGCTACGCCACTGTATGTACTGTACAGTACACACGTGTTTTCTTCATTTTCTACAATAAATATAATAAGTTTTGATTCTGATACAAGGTCTAAGTAGGCATAAATATGAAAAACAGAATTAAAGATAAGAAGCCACTGCTACAAACTTTTGATGATGTCCGAGTGATCATTTAGGTCCCACTGGTCGAAAAGAATCGATAAACCACTTTAATAGTGAATATATTATTTTCATTCGACGATGTAAGTTGCCAGATCGTTAAAATTAGAAAAAAAACTTATATAATTTGAATAAATGAGGAGATAAACAAAAATTTATTTATATAGAGGCCGGGTTTAGATTTGTAGCCTGCAGAACCAAATAATAATAAATTTAAAAACGTGATGTCCTAAATTATGTCTTCGTAGTATAAGGCTACACTGTAGCCCGAATCTGATCAAGGATTAGATTTTGTTAATGCAAGGCATCAAAACATACGTTTTGGCTTATTATAAAAGGACCCAACTCGCAATGGGATCGTATGGGACCTTCTATAATGGTGAGGGATGGAGAACGACTCCTGGATCTAGAATTACCATCAAAATTAAGAATTCTGGAACGGATTGAACTCGGAATTCTCAGAATGCGGCATTCTGAATATATTTATCATTTGATTTCTAAAAAAAATAAAATAAAATAATGAAATTAGGTTATGTGGCTAAAAAATCTCGGCTATAGTATTGGATACGAGTATAGAGTACAATGTCTATACTCGTATCCGATACTATTTTTATCGATCAGTAACGCCTCTATCATCGATCATCAGCTGTCTTTCAGCGATCGATCAATAATCTTCCTTGTTTTCCCCATGTGTGAAATTAACTGAAACAGCAAACGTTCGATCAAAATACTAATCCCGTTTATCGTCGAAGCTAAGATTAACGAGCAATTCTAAATACACGAGATTAAAATTTTATTCTGGCATACTTTAAACACGCACGGATACACGTTGAAGTTGTAACAGAAGGTAACACATGCTTTTGTTATTGATGTAGTTTAATCTAATATCTTTATTAGACTGCAATTGAAAGCAGAGGGAAACTAGACATCGCCGAGTTCGAGTTACAACATTTCGATTATCGTTACATGGTTAAGAGCGAAGAAGCCGAAGACAAATGGAACGGATGGCTGAAACCGTCCTGCATCCCGATAACTATCATCCTGATCCTGATCATCCTGGTCGTCATTTTACCTCTACTAGATGATAAAGATACTCAGAAGAAGAAAGGCTCTAAAGATGTTAGTTACGGTGGATGGAACAATTGCTCCGATTCTTGTTTGTTAGTACCCTTTAATAATAACTCCTATAGAAATTGTGCATGCGTGTGCATTGTGTAATTGTTCATTTCAGCTTAACTATAGTGGAAAATGTGCCGAAGGACTTGAAAAATCTGTCGCTATCGCCTCTACATAACAGCATCACTTCTGGTTTGCAGGACCTTCTTGAAAAAGCACAAAAATCATTAGATATCGTTACTACAAACTGGAATCTACCTTCTGCTAGCTTGGAGGAGAATGTAAGTTGAACATTCGTGCGCTTTGTGTTCTCCGTTCAATCTTCCTTAATGTTTTTCTAATCAGGTTAATAAATTGTACGAGGAATTAGAAAGAGCAGTCAACGAAAAAGGAGTACAATTTAGGATAGTTAGAAACGACCCTTTTGTTTCTTCTAACAATCAAAATGATCTCTTTGATTCTGGTAAGTGCGTTAATTAATTTAATTAAATATTTTTTTCACTAATTAAATAAATATACTAAAAATAAGTTTACATAAACAGGAAACATAGAAATAAGAAATATAGATCTAGGCAGATTGCAAGGATCTGGATCTGTGACATCGCAGTTATGGATAGTTGACGATCTTCACCTTTATATAGGTTCGTCATCGTTAGACTGGCTGACCATCGGTCAGGTAAAGTGAAGTCCAGACATTTATGGAAGAATACTCTAGCCACATAATTAAAAAGATATTTGGATAAATTCCAGATGAAGGACATCGGAGTGATTATATATAACTGCAGCTGCTTGGCCGAAGATCTGCAGAAAATATTCCAGCTGTACTGGACGTTAGCGGGACCCGATGTCAAAATTCCTTCCGATTGGCCTTCGAGTTTGGAAACTACGATAAATAAAGAAGTGCCTCTTAGTATCAACATCAACGACACCTTCACCCAAATTTATTTTTCTGTAAGGAACACTCATTGGTTGATTGTAATTATTTTGTATGCGATTACCGTGTTTAGCTATGTTCGTGAGAATATTTCGTTACATTTTTATACAAAAATTGTAATTAAATGTGTGTCGTTTCCAGAATTCACCCAACATCTTGTGTCCGAAAGGTCGATCTTCGAATGTGGACAGCGTTATAGACATCATATCCAAAGCTAAACATTATATATACATATCAGTCATGGATTACATACCAGCCATGTGCATTAATAAAAATATCCAGTAAATTACATTACGTTTAGTGATTTTAAAGTTAGTATATTAAGAAATTAAATACATTGATACTTTTCATTTTTAGCTACTGGTCTGTTTTTGATGAAGCTTTGAGGAAGGCGGCAGTGGAAAAGAAGATTTCCGTAAAGATATTGGCCACTTATTGGAAAAACACACATCCTTCTATGATTTATTTTCTGAAATCTTTGGCAGTTCTCAATAGTAGTATGATACATATTGATGTGGTAAGGTTCTTTCGAGAATTACAAATTATTATTATTATTACAGTATTAATTATTCATTTCTGAAGATATTTTAGAATCTTATTCATATTCATTATACTGTAATAACTAGAGCAAGGGCATCTGAGCACTAAAAGTTATATAGTTATGAAAATCATAACTTATAAACTTTTATATGTATTTATGCGATTTTTAGTACTCTAATAATAACATTGAATCATATTATATGTTTAAGCTGGAGGAACACTATATGATTTATATTCTATGTTAGCACAATATATTATGTTGCAATTCAAGTTTAAGCACATTATGTCAGTGATAGTCATCAAAATTATTATGAGATCCAATGTCTGAGAAAAATGATAAAAGCAAGTCATAGTTTAATTCATAGATTAAAATCGTGGCTTGCTTATATCAAACAAATTATGTTTCTTAATGAATCCATATTTATACATTTTCTTATTTACACTGGTGGAAATCGAAAGAGTAACACCCAGACACAATCGGTGGAATATCGTGAAACGTGGTAGATATGTACGGGATCATACCCAGAAGAAATGACAGCAAACTGAAATGAATTGAGCCAAGTTTGGTACAAATTTCGGTAAGAAATGTGTCCACCGTGATTCTTGCAGGCATTGAATCAACAAGTGTTTGGATGTCTTGTTGGGATATCTCTATGACTTGTGCAGTCAGTTGTACATGTGGCATGCTGCCCACGTGCTGGGTCGCCACGTGACGTGATGCCCGAGACACGCACTACTGGTGATAAATCCGAGATGTATTAGACAATCCATGTTTGTGACACCTTGCAGGATTTGTCTGGGAGTGCAACCCAGCTTCAAGCAAAAATAATCTTCAAAAAAACTTGACAATGTTCAAAAGTAGCACTCACCAACATCAAAATCTAGCAAAATGTAGAAATTTTATTGTAAACTAAACATTCTGGTAATTATAAATGTTGAATTAAACCTGAGGATGTCTGTTAAATGCTGATGAAAACACCAACTTCAAAGCATTTAGTTTACACAATTGTCTGTGGGGTAACTGAGTGTAACTGTGTTCAGATCTGAGATGCAGTCCTCTGTCTGTCAATGACTGTCATCTAGATAATTTGGCAGTCTTCACATGGCATTATTCTTCCGTTTGAACTAATGTCAGATCTGCAAGTGCTGGACCTTTCTGCATCCATTCTGTAACCATTTCACTGCCATTTTATCGGAGATTTCGTGGTATGATGTACAGTACCCCTTCAGAACATGCGAATTATCCGACTTCTCTCAAAGTCAGACATTTGGGTATACAGAGTTCTCATTGTGGAACTTGGCATACATGGTTACTGACAATCTGTGAATAAAAAAGGATCTTGCTATATAATACAGTTTGTGACTAATGCAAAATTGTATGCTTTTAGTTTATAATAAATGCCCCATAATTTCCTTACTACTACATGTACTTCATCCAATTTTTAATCATTCAATACTCTTCATATGGAGATACTTTGATCCAAGTTTCATACATTTTCTGCAACTTCATCTGGGTGCAACACTTTTAATTTTCACCAATGTAATTAATAATTTGTCAGATAATTCATCGCAGAGGGCCACGAATGGTCTACGGACTCATTGTTCTACGTTATTGTTACTAGTATATTATCATATGATTATCTGTCACTATAGAATTACATTAGTGCATAAATTGGAGCAAATTATATGTTGTTTCCAGTGTAATTCTATAAGATTTAATAATTAGTAAAGATCATAAACAGTTTTCTTTCTTAATAATGTAATAATTAGAAATTTTTGATTTTAATAAGTTCTTTTTAATAAAATAGTAAATTTATTAAAATTAAAAAGAAAAATCTTAACTATTTATTATTACTTTTTAAACAGAAACTCTTTCAGTTTCCTTCAAATACAAAAATATCCATGTCACTGAATAGAGTAAACAGAAATTCATTTGTAGTGACAGACAATGATGTCTATTTAAGTGAGTATATTGATTACTTTTTCCATCTAAAGATTAATTTCGTTAATTTTTTATTCAAAATTTTATGTTTTCAGGCACATTCGGATGGTCCGGTGATAGTTTTCTGAACACCGCAGGCCTGGGTATGATCATCAACCAATCGCAAAATGACACTATCAAATATCAACCCATCAGGCAGCAGTTCCAAACAATATTCCTTCGGGACTGGACGTCGGTCTATGCACATCCACTTTCAGATTTTGGTTGATCGCACCTTTGCAATAATATTCCGAAATTAATCATTTAAGTCATGGGTATGATAATTGCTCAACATGACATATGCAATGCAATCAAAAAATTTTTTCAATATAAATGCACTAATCATTTTGATTAAAAACATTTTCTATGTACAGAGTAATAAAAAAAAGGCATAAGACACCACAAAAAATATCACTGAAAGCAGTTAATGTTAATTAATAGATTAAACAGATATCATTGTAATTAATTTAGGAATGACGCCTTCAGAAATAGTAGTTTTAATTAATAAAGATGTGAAAATTACTATAAAATTATTTAATGAAAAATTTTTAAGATACTACCATTTGCTCTTATTTTAGAATATGATTTCATTATTTAAAATATGGATTGCAAAATGCAGAAGTACCATAGAACCAAACTGTGTTCATGTAGAATAGGATATTTTTCCCCCTACATAAATAAAAAGAGAAAAATATTTTTATGTAGACAAAATTGTGTAAGAAATGCTATTCTTTTTTGCTCTGCTTTGAATGGGAACTTGAGTATTTAATTCCAAGAAGCTTCTTTATAACAGTATGAATTTGTTTAAAAAATCAATACATCATTTAAATACAGGTGTACCCTGATTTATGTAAATGTTTTGTGTTTAAAACTAAGTTGAAAATTTTCCATAACAAATATATTTGAAATGGTTACTAGTATAATTTATGATATGGATCATAATTAAAGGAAAAATAATAAAAATTATGTTTGATTTACCAAATTTATTGATGCTTGTATGTGTATGCATGCACATAATGATGTTAAAACTAATGATGACAAATTTAAAATATAAAGTAAATTAAATTATTTTAATCCATTTTTATTTATGGCCGAGGCAATTAAGACATTGTCATAATGTTCCGGGATCCCAAAATCAAATCCAGATGATTCAAAAATTCCGGAATTTTTTGGGGTGATCTGTCTCAGGTATGTCGGCACTGAGCTTCACTACTTGGATGACCCCTTTGTAGGTCTGCCCAAACTCACAATGGACATATTTGAAAGGCCCTCTTAGCATCGAGAGGATGGAGTCAAAAATGAGAAAAGAAAAACAAAATCCATTTTTATGATTAAAGTTTTTTCCATAAGTCTGAATCTTGTAAATTGCATGTTACATACATGAGTCAAGGAGTACTGTACCTGTATTTCTACCATAAGAATCATTAACTATTTCTTAAAGTGAGACACTCAATTATCCAAGATTAGAATGACTGGGATGTCAAAAAAGCCTACGGATGAGTCATTAAGTCATTGCAAATTGTCTGCTTTGTAGGCTATTAGAATTCTAGTCAATGGGGAAGGTGAAGAGGAATGATGCACTTTATGGAAGTGTCCAGTTTATTAAAAGTAATTTCAGACTGCTTCATAAATCTTAGTTGGGTGCAGCAAGTTACCCAAATGGGAAGTCTAGGTTATTTACACTAGCAATCTGAAAATCCTTCATTTATATCCTGTTAAATTTATATACCCTCATACACTAACAAAGACTGTTCCGTTTAGTTGGTGAAGGATTTAAATGAAACTGGATTAACCAGAACAACATTTTTCTCATTCTTCTGGGTAATTGAGAGTCTACTGTAATGTAAACAAAAAATTTATTAAACATTTTTGTGGTAGAAGAAAAGTAAATAAATATTGATTGAAAGACAAACTATGCAAAAGTGATTAAGAATTATTTTAATAAATAATAAATAAATAAATTTATCAAAAAATAAATTTTAAAATTCCATTCTGAAAGATTATAAATTTGCAAAGTGATAATTTGTTTATTGATTTTAGAATAACAATTTTTTGTTTTTAATTTAAATCTCTTTGTTATATATTTCTCACAGTAATAAATTTAATATTTTTGTTAACTGATACTAAAAAATAATTGTAAAAATTGAAGTAATGGATTTATCATTATTGTCCTTTAAAATTTTGTTACCATTATTGTAAATGATTAAATGTGTATAAATATTTGTTTATTCTATATTATTCTATGCAGGAAATGAATGCACCATCATTAAAAATAAACTATTTTAAATCATTTCAAAAGTGTACAATACCAAAGGCTAAGTACGAAAAATAAAAACATTGTTGAAGTCTTCTGAACTTCCATTCACAATCACCAGAATGCAATTAACACCAGCAGTCGATCCTCCTTTGTACATTCTTCTCCGCCTATACTTTGGCAAATTGTTTAAAAGTTTCTCTTACATCTGATATTTGTAAAACTTTCTTTGTAAAATACAGATTAAAAATTTCAGGATGAAATATTTAAAAAAAGTAAAATAACAACGAATCCATGTTTAAAATT